>NC_086127.1:4210000-4392500 GCF_963921235.1 Mobula hypostoma | reverse complement strand
AAGATAGAGAGCGGCAGGTCCATCGGGGTACAGCCGCGGGGTCATAGAGCACGGAAACCGGCCGACTCCTCCATGCGGGCAAGGGTGCCCATTTGAGTCGGTCCCATTTCTCTATCTGACATACTCCCATATTTGCGACTATGGGCACATGTCCATGTACTCGCCCAATCCGTTAAAGAATCCCCCTCACCCCACCCACCCACCTCCTCGGGCAGCTCGTTCCGTACAGGAACCTTTTGCCTGTTTTCACCCTCTCGGTGACAACCTTGCCTATTAGGTTCCTATTCAACGCCCTCCTTCTCGCCGTAAACCTACAGTTCCGCGCGAACGCCTTAGTCGTGAACAGTATCTATAACTACAGGAAGGATGTGGAAGCCATAGAATGGGTGCAGAGGAGATTTACAGCAATGTTGCCTGGATTGGGGAGCGTGCCTTATGAGAATGGGTTGAGTGAACTCGGCCTTTTCTCCTTGGAGCGACGGAGGATGAGAGGTGACCTGATAGAGGTGTGTAAGATGGTGAGAGGCATTGATCATGTGGTAGTCAGAGGCTTTTTGAGATGTCAGGGGTGAAGTTTTTCCACACAGAGAGTGGTGAGTGCAAGGAATGAGCTGGCCAGCGACGGTGGTGGAGGTGGAAAAGATAGGGTCTTTTAAGAGACCCTTAGATAGGTATATGGAGCTTAAAAAAAAAACAGAGGGCGATGTGCGCTGGGGATGTTGTGGGCAATCTCTACAGTAGGCTACATGGTCGGCACAACATTGTGGGCCGAAGGGCCTGTAATGTGCTGTAGATTTCTACGTTCTCACTACAAGTGGGTGCACAGATGAACACGCTTGTCCTAGTCAGTCGAGGAACTGGGGCCCGGGGGTTGAGCACGTTATGTTGCAACTTGGCTTAAAAAATAAATAAATAAAAGGCCTGTTCGGGCTGCAGCTGGAGTATTCAGCTCAGGTGTGGGGGCTTCTTAAAAGTTAGGGACTGCTTAAAAGGAACACAAGGTAGCAAAAGTGAGTGGGCAGTTGGATGATTGGGATGCTTTTAAAATCCAACAAAAGGCAGCTAAGAATCTATAAGAAGGGAAAAGATGAAATATGAGGGAAGACTAGCCAATAAGGTGAAGCAGGATGTGGAAACCATAGGAAGGGTGCAGAGGAGATTTACAAGTTTGTTGTCTGGATTGGGGAGCATGTCTTATGACAATAGGTTGAGTGAACTCGGCCTTTTCTCCTTGGAGCGACGGAAGATGAGAGGTGACCTGATAGAGGTGTATAAGATGATGATAGGAGATGTCAGGGGTAAGTTTTTTACTCAGAGGATGGTGAGTGCGTGGAATGGGCTGCCGGCAACGGTGGTGGAGACGGATACGACAGGGTTTTAAGAGACGTTTGGATAGGTACATGGAGCTTAGGAAAATAGAAGGCTATAGATAAACCTAGTAATTTCTAAGGTAGGGACATGTTCGGCACAACTTTGTGGGCCGAAGGGCCTGTATTGTGCTGTGGGTTTTCTATGTTTCTATGTTTCTATAACAAGAGAAAATCTGCAGATCCTGGAAATCCGAGCCACACACACAAAATGCCGAAGAAACTCAGCAGGCCAGGTAGCATCCATGGAAACGAGTAAACAGTCGATGTTTCAGGCCGAGACCCTTCGGGGTGTGGAGTGGGATCGCTAAGCTGGACATGGGGCAGAAAAGGTTAGCTGGCATTTTACAGCGATTGGAAGGCTCGGACTATAAAGAGCGGCTGTCCGAGAGCAAAGGAGGCAATGGGATGTTTATAGATATTTATAAAATCATGAGGGGTATGCAAGAAGCGGACAGTCACAATATTTCCCCCAGAACAGTGGACTCTGAACGAGGGGGAAATCAGTGGCATGCAGAAGTTTGGGCACCCCTGCTCATTGCGGCCAATAAGTTCTGTTCAAAAGGTTCAAAGGAACATCGAAACAAGCCTGATGCATTTTGGAAACAAGTCCTGTGGACTGATGAAGTTAAAATAGAACATTTTGGCCGCAATGAGCAAAGGTATGTTTGGAGAAAAAAAGGTGCAGAATTTCATGAAAAGAACCCCTCCTCTCCAACTGTTAAGCACAGGGGTGGATCGATCATGCTTTGGGCTTGTGTTGCAGCCAGTGGCACGGGGAACAATTACTGGTAGAGGGAAGAACGAATTCAATTAAATACCAACAAAATTTGGAAGCAAACAGCACACCGTCTGTAAAAACAGCCGAAGATGAAAAGAGGATGGCTTCTACAACAGGATAATGATCCTAAACACACCTCATAATCCACAATGGACTACCTCAAGAGGCGCAAGCTGAAGATTTTGCCATGGCCTTCACAGTCCCCTGACCTAAACATCACCAAAAATCTGTGGATAGACCTCAAAAGAGCAGTGCATGGAAGACAGCCTAAGAATTTCACAGAACTAGAAGTCTTTTGCAAGGAAGAATGGGCAAAAATCCCCCAAACAAGAATTGAAAGACTCTTAGCTGGCTACAGAAAGCGTTTACTAGCTGTGATACTTGCCGAAGGGGGTGTTACTGAGTACTGGCCATGCAGGGTGCCCAAACTTTTGCTCCAGACCCTTTTCCTTTTTTGTTATTTTGAAACTATAAAAGATGGAAATAAAGAAGTTTCCTTGCTTAAAATATTAAAGAAATGTGTCATATTTAACTTTATGTCTTTTGGGAATCAATTCATCTTTTACTCACTTAGCTATTCACAGTAACATAAATTTTGACCAGGGGTGCCCAAACTTTTGCATGCCACTGTATATTTAAGGTGAGAGAGGATTGATTGAAACCGTATGATAAGAGCAGAATTAGGCCATTCAGGCCGTCGAATAGGTTGTACCATCCCTTCGTGGCTGATATACTATCCCTTTCAACCTCATTCCACTGCCTTCTCCCTGTAACCTTTGCAGCTCTGACTTACCAAGCAGCTCTGATTTCAATACAGTCCACCCAACAACTTGGTCTCCACAGCCGCCTGTGGCGGTGAACTCCACAGAGGCACCACCTGCTGGCTGAAGGCATTTCTCCTCCTCGCTGCTCTGAAGGGGCATTCTCAGATTCGGAGGCTGTGTCAGTTGGTCCAAGACTACCCCAGTGCAGGAAACATCCTCTCCGCTTCCACTCTGTCTGGGCCTTTCAATATTCAGCAGGTTTGAATGAGACCACGTCCCTCTCCCCCATTCTTCAATACAGGCCCAGAGCCATCAAACGCTCCTCATACGTTAACCCTTACATCCCTGGGACCATTCTCGCGAACCTCTTCCGGACCCTTTCTTAGACGAGAGGCCCAAAACCGCTCACGGTGCTCCAAGCGCAGTCTGACTAACGCCTTATAAAGCATTGTATTCTTGCGGAGCGGAGAGGTGGCGTTGCCACACGGGGCAGTATGAATGTGGGACAGACTGCCAGAGGAAGTGGTGGCGGGGTGGGGCAAATGCAATTGTAAAGTGTGAAAGATATTTAGATAGGTACATGGGTTGGGACGGCTTCAAGTGTTATGAGCGTGATTCAGGCAACGCAGACGTGCGGAGATTGGCATTATACCCGGCTTGCACCAATTTGACCAGAAGGACCGGAAGCAACCCACGAACACTACCATACTACCTGACTATTTTTTTGCTTCCATTTTGCACTAATTCGATTTAATATTTTGTGTGTGTATGTGTATGTATGCGTGTATATATGTTGCAAACACATATATAGGTGGAAGCATTGGAAAGGGTACAGAGGAGATTTACCAGGATGCTGCCTGGTTTAGAGAGTATGGAAAATGTTCAGAGATTAAGGGAGCTAGTGTGGCATGTGGTCAAGTGGTTAATGTGTTAGTCTCGTGATTTGAAGGTTGTGAGTTCGAGCCTTGTCTGAGGCAGCGTGTTGTGTCCTTGAGCAAGGCACTTAACCACACATTGCTCTGCGATGACACCGGTGCCCAGCTGTATGGGTCCTAGTGCCCTTCCCTCGGACAAAATCGGTGGCGTGGAGAGACAACCTTGCCCAGGCCTGCACCTTGGAAACCTTGGTCTCATGAGACCAACGGATGCTGACTTAATAAGGAAGCTAGGGCTTTACTCTCTGGAGAGAAGGAGAATGAGAGGAGACATGATAGAGGTGTACAAGATATTAAGAGGAATAGATAGAGCGGATAGCCAGCGCCTCTTCCCCAGGGCACCACTGCTCAATACAAGAGGGCATGGTTTTAAGGTAAGGGGTGGGAAGTTCAAGGGCGATATTAGAAGAAGGTTTTTTTTACTCAGAGAGTGGTTGGTGCGTGGAATGCACTGCCTGAGTCAGTGGTGAAGGCAGATACAATAGTGAAGTTTAAGAGACTACTAGACAGGTATATGGAGGAGTTTAAGTTGGGGGTTTATATGGGAGGCAGGGTTTGAGGGTCGGCACAGCATTGTGGGCCGAAGGGCCTATACTGTGCTGTGTATGTGTGTGTGTGTGTTTGTGTGTGTAGTCTGTAATTTCTGTTGTAATTTATAGTATCTTTATATATTGCCGCCTCAAAGCAATAAATTTCACGGGATATGCCTGTGACTATAAACCTGATCCTAATTCTGATCCTGAACACTGGGGCCTCACATCCCGGAATCCCGGATCACCCCAGATCTGTCTGTTTCTCCAGAGTGTTATCGGAATGTCAGCAATGTGCCTTAAACGGAGACGTGGCTTCAATTGTATGAGCAGTAGCTGTAAAAGGCGTAGAGCAATCCCACGTGATACAGGCCCTCGGGCCCAACCAGTTCATGCCGACCACTGCGCTCAGCCAGCAAGTCCCTCCTGCTTTCACCATTATCTCTCCAAGAACCTATCCCCTCCATCTTAAAGGCATCTTATTATCAGCGTAGCATCGAAGCAGCGTAGCATCGTGTTCGCAGCAGCACCAGGGGCCGACTGCATCAGGCCCACGACACGCTTGCTGAAACCCGACGACAAATCATGACCCAAGGGCAATATCTTCCGCACAACCCATCCCACTTACTACAGCACCCCACAGTTGCCACACCCATCCCACTTCCACAACCACAAACTTTGCCAAGCACGTGTGGCCAGGCCGAAGCAGTCAGCGCACCACCTCAACCACACCAATCGGCCCCCGCCGATCAGACCTCGCCTCCCGCCCTCCACCAATCAAGCCACGGCCAGCCCCCACCAACCAACCCCACCCCTATCTACCTGTACTTGAAGACAATTGGTTCATATCATGTTCTCAGGATTATTTAGTTCTCATGCAATTTTATTTGCATAGTTTGTGTACACTCGTGCATTTGTTGTGTGTCTCCCTTTGTGTGTACTTTACCAATGGGAAGGTTGTACAGGATCCTGATATCCCACTCCATCAAGTTCGGGCACAGTTGCCCAATGAGCGCGAGTGGGGATGACCCTTCATCCACTGTCACTCTCCAACTATCAGGCGTTCTGAAACAGTGTGGATAACTCCACTCACCTCATCCCTGAACTGATTCACTTTCACACACTCTACAACTCTCATTCTCAGTATTGTTTAGGTATTTATTTATTTATTATTATTTATTTTCCCCTGTATTTACACAGTTGGCCTTTGTTGCACATTGCTTGCTTGTCAGTCTTTGTGTGTACTTTCTCATTAATTCCCTTGTATTCCAGCGGTGTTCCCACTCGGGAGGAAGGTCAGTCCCAGAAACCTCGCTCCCCGGGGAGCTGACGTTCATGGATCGTAACTCCTTTGGATATCCACTCTCAGTCCGGACCTGGTCCCCTGCAGTGACTGCAGCTGCTTCTGCCCCTCTGCACTAAACTGATTCTCCCACAGCCTGAAACAGATTGGAGAATGAACGGGAACGCGGTAGATTTCACAACGCCCTCCTTGCGCAGTGGATACCAGAACAGGGAGGGTCCGCGTTGTCGAGAAACCTCGCCCCATCCACATTAGGGAGGGTTTCCCCAGTGCCCACCCATTACAGATCCACTCCCCATTCCCAGTCCAACATGTTGGTCCATCTGATGATGCAATGAGGCCACTGCTCAGGTTGGAGGAACAACACGTCATTTTCCGTCTGTATGGCCTCCAACCTATCAACATGAATGACAATTTCGCCACCATCCGGAAATTCTTATCCTCTTATCCATTTCCATTCCTCATTCTGACTCCCCTCCTATTCTTTCTCTTCTCCTCACCTGCCTATCGCCTCCCTCTGGAACCGATTCTCCTTCCCTTTTTCCCAGTCTAACCTCCTCCTCCATTGGATTCCTTCTTCGTCATCATTTTACCTCTTCCACCTATCGCCTCCAGCTTCTCACTTCATCCTTTTCACAACACCGGCAGCAGATACCAGAACAGGGAGTGTCTGCGTCATCGAGAAACCTCACCTAATCGCTTTCCAGACTGTACACCTGGCTTCCCCAATCACTTCCCAGACTGTACACCTGGCTTCCCCAATCACTTTCCCGACTGTACACCTGACTTCACCAATCACTTTCCAGACTGTACACCTGGCTTCCCCAATCACTTCCCAGACTGTACACCTGGCTTCCCCAATCACTTTCCCGACTGTACACCTGGCTTCACCAATCACTTTCCAGACTGTACACCTGGCTTCCCCAATCACTTTCCAGACTGTACACCTGGCTTCCCCAATCACTTTGCAGACTGTACACCTGACTTCACCAATCACTTTCCAGACTGTACACCTGGCTTCACCAATCACTTTCCAGACTGTACACCTGACTTCCCCAATCACTTTGCAGACTGTACACCTGGCTTCACCAATCACTTTCCGGACTGTACACCTGGCTTCACCAATCCCTTTCCGGACTGTACACCTGGCTTCACCAATCACTTTCCAGGCTGTACACCTGGCTTCCCCAATCACTTTCCAGACTGTACACCTGGCTTCCCCAATCACTTTGCAGACTGTACACCTGGCTTCACCAATCACTTTCCGGACTGTACACCTGGCTTCACCAATCCCTTTCCGGACTGTACACCTGGCTTCACCAATCACTTTCCAGGCTGTACACCTGGCTTCCCCAATCACTTTCCAGACTGTACACCTGGCTTCCCCAGTCACTTTCCAGACTGTACACCTGGCTTCCCCAATCACTTTGCAGACTGTACACCTGACTTCACCAATCACTTTGCAGACTGTACACCTGACTTCCCCAATCACTTTGCAGACTGTACACCTGGCTTCACCAATCACTTTCCAGACTGTACACCTGGCTTCACCAATCACTTTCCGGACTGTACACCTGGCTTCACCAATCCCTTTCCGGACTGTACACCTGGGTTCACCAATCACTTTCCAGACTGTACACCTGGCTTCACCAATCACTTTCCAGACTGTACACCTGGCTTCACCAATCACTTTCCGGACTGTACACCTGGCTTCACCAATCACTTTCCAGACTGTACACCTGGCTTCACCAATCACTTTCCAGACTGTACACCTGGCTTCACCAATCACTTTCCGGACTGTACACCTGGCTTCCCCAATCCCTTTCCCGACTGTACACCTGGCTTCACCAATCACTTTCCAGACTGTACACCTGACTTCACCAATCACTTTCCAGGCTGTACACCTGGCTTCACCAATCACTTTCCAGACTGTACACCTGGCTTCCCCAATCGCTTTGCAGACTGTACACCTGACTTCACCAATCACTTTGCAGACTGTACACCTGACTTCACCAATCACTTCCCAGACTGTACACCTGGCTTCACCAATCCCTTTCCGGACTGTACACCTGGGTTCACCAATCACTTTCCGGACTGTACACCTGGCTTCACCAATCGCTTTCCAGACTGTACACCTGGGTTCACCAATCACTTTCCAGGCTGTACACCTGGCTTCCCCAATCGCTTTGCAGACTGTACACCTGGCTTCACCAATCGCTTTGCAGACTGTACACCTGACTTCACCAATCACTTTGCAGACTGTACACCTGGCTTCACCAATCCCTTTCCGGACTGTACACCTGGCTTCACCAATCACTTTCCGGACTGTACACCTGGCTTCACCAATCACTTTCCAGACTGTACACCTGGCTTCCCCAATCACTTTCCAGACAGTACTCCTCCTGCTCGCCCACCCTTCGCATTCTGTCTTTGTCCCATTTCTTTCCCAGTTCTGATGAAGGGTCACGGCCTGAGATATCGACTGTTTGTTCGTCTCCATAGATGCGGCCTGATCTGCTGAGTTTCTTCAGCATTTTGTGTGTGTTGCCCACCGATACCTCCCATCATTAGACTACAAGACCCAGGAAGACAATTATGTCATTCATCCCATCCAGTCTGTTCCGCCATTACATCATGGATGGTTTATCTTCCCTGCTTTCTCTCCATAATCTTTGATGTATTTACTGATCAAGAAACATTGAACCTCTGCTTCAACGAGGTGGCATCCACATCCGTCTGTGACAGTGAATTCTACAGATTCACCACCCTCCAGCTAAAGAATTTGTTCTTCATCTCTGTTCTGAAGGGACATCCTTGTTTTCTTAGGCTCTGCCCTCTGGTCATGAACTCCCTACTACAGGAAACGTCTTCACCACGTCCACACTACCTCGGCCTCTCAATATTCAATAGGTATCAATGTGACCCCCCTTCATTATCCAAACCTGCAGCGACTACAGGACCAGAACTATCTCACTCTCAGCCTTTACACCCTTACTAATCAAGAACCTATCCAACTGTGCTCTAGGTATACCTGTGGCCTGGCCCGAGTCCTTGGGAAGGAATCCAAACCAGATCAGAGAACAAACGGGAACACAAAAGGTTTCACAATGCCCTCTGTGAGCAGTAGATACCAGAACAGGGAGGGCCCGTGTTGTCGAAAAGCCTCACTCCATCCACAGTAGGGAGGGTTGTATCCTTGGCAATGAACCGCAAATTGTGAGATGAGGGGACAGGGAGAGACTGCTTCTCTGGAGGTGGGGAGGTTGAGGGGTTCACCACACTGGAGGTTTACACATCATGATGGGAGTAGAGAAGGGCCACGATTTCTCAGCCAGGACTGGGAAGAAGGATTAAGTAAAGAGGGAAAAAATTTGGGGAGCAAATTCTTTACGTAGTGGGTAAGTGCAATGATCTGTCATAGCTGTAGAGGTGGGTACAATTGCACTGTTCAAGAGACATTTGGACAACTGCGTGGACAGTGAAGGTTTGGTGGTGATGTTGAGCACATAAAGGCAAATAGGGCTGGCTCATGCTGGCACGGATGAGTTGGGCCGAAGGGCCTCTGCCTGTCTTTCCCCCATCCCCACGTGACTCTATCCATCACTGTCACTGTTAACGGAGACACTCACTTGATCCGCTCCAGGTTCTCGCGGGACTGTACCAGGAGGCAGAGCGCGGGCACAGACAGGTCTGTGAATGAGTTCGATCCCAGGTTCAGCTGCGTGATGGAGCGGTTGACGCCGAGGGTGGTGACCAGGTCGTCGGTGCAGGAATCCGTGAGCTCCGCCGCGTACAGACTGCGGGTCAGAGAGAGAGCAGGATTGGTGGGGAGTCGGGAAATGCCCAGAGCGGTGATCGCGGCGTGGGATCGGGCAGCCTTGCAAGCTCCTCTACCTTCCATCATGGTGTGGAGGCAGTCAGCCTCCAGCAGCCGGCTCTACAACTCATGTCCTGAGTGTCAGCTGTTTAGGTAGTTACGAATTGCATTTATGCATTTGCAGAATGCGGTTTCTTTTGCTGAATGGTTGTCTGTCTGACTTTGTTTCTGTGTAGTTTTTCATTGATTCTATTGTGTTTCCTTGCACCTACCCTGAATGTCCACAAGAAAATGAATCCGATGGTAGAATGTGTTCAGGAACAGAGACCACATCTTTCAGGATAGCAAGTGATTAGAAAAGCATAGGCATGCTCCTCGCAGAAAGTTTTGAAGTGGATTACGGCCTCAGGCAAGAGTTAATGGGGAACATCTTTTTTTCTGGCAATTCTTTAGGTATTTAAAGATCAAATGCACAGAGTATAGGAAAGGTATGTTCCTGTGAGAAGGAAGGACGGGGATGGAAAGATAAGAGAATCTTGTCTGTCCAGACTTATTTGAACTGGAGGCCTGTATTTAATGGTGTTCCACAGGGTTCTGTGCTGGAACCTTTGCCGTTTGTGATGTACTGTATAGAATTGACCTGCATGAAAATGTGGATGGGTGTGATATATTGCGTCCGGTGCTCCCAGTGCGGCCTTCTATATATTGGCGAGACCCGATGCAGACTGGGAGACCGTTTTGCTGAACACCTACGCTCTGTCTGCCAGAGTAAGCAGGATCTCCCAGTGGCCACACATTTTAATTCCACGTCCCACATCCACTCTGATACGTCCATCCACGGTCTCCTCTACTGCAAAGATAAAGCCACACTCTGGTTGGAGGAACAACACTTTATATTCCGTCTGGGTAGCCTCCAACCTGATGGCGTGAACATTGACTTCTCAAACTTCCGCTAATGTCCCTCCGCCCCTTCTTACCCCATCCGTTATTTATTTATATACACACATTCTTTTCTCTCTCCTTTTTCTCCCTCTGTCCCTCTCACTATACCTCCCTTTGGTGCTCCCCTGGCCCTTTCTTTCTCCCTAGGCTCTTGGCTCCATCCCTCCCCCTCCTGTCTTCTCCTATCATTTCGGATCTCCCTCTCCCCCTCACTTTCAAATCTCTTACTATCCCTTCTTTCAGTTAGTCCTGACAAAGGGTCTCAGCCCCGAAATGTCGCCTGTACCTCTGCCTATAGATGCTACCTGCCCTGCTGCGTTCCACCAGCACTTTTTTGTATGTTGATGGATGAGTTGGTATGTTGATGGATGGGTTAGTATGTTTGTGGATGATATCAAGATTGGTTGAGCTGTGGATGGCGTAGAAGACTGGAAAAGAATACAGCACGGTATAGCTCGGTTGCAGATTTCGGCAGAGAAATGGCAGATGAAGTTTTGCCCAGAGAAACGTGAGGGGTCACACCTTGGGGCAGGGCAAATGCAACGGGACAGCACACTGTTAAAGGCAAGATCCTAAATTGTGTTTCTGAGGAGAGAGATCTACCAGATCCAACTTCATTGCTTCTTGAAAATGGCCACACACATCAATATGGTGGTTAAGAACGCTTATGGATTGCTTGCTTCTATAAAATGAGGCACTGCAATGTTATAACACTCTGTTTAGGCCACATGTGGGGTATTGCTTTCTGTTTTGGGCACCCCACTACAGAAAGCATGCTAGGGCTTTGGAGAGGGTGCAGAAGGGGTTTAGCCGGATGTTGTCTGATTTAGAGGAGGCGTGCTATGATGAGAGGCTGGCTAAACTTAGGCGGAGGGGGAGGGGAGGGATATGAGGCGAGGGCGGAGGGTGACGGAGCGGGAGAAGGAGAAGGAGAAGAAGAACCTGCTGCCATCCGGTGTGGCTGATGGCCGCTTTTGCAAAGACAATCTCTCGGAGTCTGCAGCCTACCCTAGCTTCCGTAGATGGCAGCCGGCTTTCCTCAGAGCTGCCGAGAGCAGCTTCACTCCGGAATCTCTCAGCTTGTTCTTTCCGAGGTCCAACTCCACCAGTGAGTAGTTTGCCATGACAGCGGAGGCGAGGTACCTGACGTATGGAGCCGTGAGGCCGACGGCTCGGAGTCTAGGGGAGGGGGGATGGGGAGAAAAGACCGTTTATCGATCACAAAGACAACGGAACAGGCAGTAAAATAAGTTTCATTATTTAGTCTTAGAAAACAGAACAGAGAAAAGTACGCACAATAAAGGCTCTTCCCCGCAATTGGCTGTGATGACCTTTTAATTTTAAAATGGATAGCCCAACATTTTTCTAATAATCATATGCTTTCTTAGATACTCGTAATATACAGACCTGAGATATATATATATATAAAGATAGATTATAAATATATATATTTAGATATAGATGTAGATATAGATATAGATATATGTACAAATAGATATGTGTGTATGACTAAGACTTTTGCACAGTACTGTATTTGGGTTGAAATACGATAGTGTTTGGGAAACAGGAACAAGAGGACATAGCCTTGCACTGGGTCAGTTTCATTCATTGTTATTTGGTAACTGGAAAGGCAAGACATACTTGGTCCTGGGTTGGATTCAAAGTCAGTGTCACTTCATTCTCAAAATACATATACGTCACCCTGAAATTCACTCCGTTACAGGCATTGTAAGGAGATACAAGCAAACCACCGAGAAAGCTCAGACCAAGAAGGACAAGCAACTGATGTGCAAAAGAAGCCACATTGTGGAAATACAAAAACAACAAAAAAAAACCCTTACAATCCCGCTTCTTCAGTGTCGCGGTCAGCAGTTTGACGCCCTCATCCCCCAGTTCGTTAATGCCGAGCTTCAACTCCACGAGTGAGGGGTTCGCACTGACAACGGAGGCAAGATCCTCACTGCAGGCAGCAGTGAGGTCGTTACATATTAGCCTGGAGAACCCATGAAGAAAAGCAGGGTAGAAAATAAAGTCAGTTGTGACACCCCACCCCCACCCCGACCCCCCGAGCTTAGCGATAGCTCTACCCATTGGAATGGTAGAGGGTTCACTGTCAGCAAAGCTCGAAACTCAAAAGGAGACTTTCAGCTCTATCCAATGTAGACTGAGTGGCCACTTTACACGGGATCTCCCCAGCACCCATTAAAATTACTATATCTTGTCATTCCTAAACATTAAACTAATTAAAAGGAAAAGACAGTCTTCTAAGTCAGAGAATCAATTTGTTCTTTAGGCGATGCACACACGTATCTCGTGACAGCCCAATGAGGTATGAAAATGCCATCTTTATACAAAACAAAGCCATAATTGATGTGTTAAATGAATGAGGATGGTTACTCAATCAATATAAATATGAGATTACTCAAATTCTGTTGAAATATTAAATACACAAAAGCCACTAGGTGCCTGTTCATGGTCTTCTGCTGCTGTCGCCCACCCATCTCCAGGATCAATGTGTTGTGCATTCAGAGATGCTCTGTTTTACACCAGTGATGTCGCTCCTGGCGACTAGAGTTACTGTCAGGGTAGTATATGGTGACATATATGTACCTCGATTATAAACTAACCTTGACCTTTGAAACCCCTATCTTTCTGTCATTCTCCCAGTCATTCCTAACGATCATCAGTGCCTTCTGACACTTATACTGTTTTGTAAGTTGTTGACATTATCTGCATCACATGTTTTTCCAAATACCTTCGCCTGGGCGAAGTAATTCACACAGATGGTCTGAACGCTTCTGGGGACAGAGATCTCCAGCGCCCGAAAGTAATGTTCAGAGCACTGATTTTCTGAGTACACTAATGTCCCAACTATTGATTGATCAAATATACCTGTGACCAGGTCTGATGTGGGGAGTGACGAATCAGTCTGGTCTGGAAGCCTCTTTGAACTCAGCCATGATGGTGCAAATAAATTAGCCAGTGTTGTCTGGCTTGACCCAGGCCAATTAAAATAACCCCACTGTTTACTTGTTCAGAACGAGAAGGTGAAGATGAAATATTGTTTAGAAGTTTGACTTTGTTAGAACTTTGCCACAAATAACTTTGGAAAGGCCATGCCAGTCTGTTGGAAAGCTGAGGTTAAGAATAAGCCCTTCAGGCCCTGGAACATGAATATCCATCACACCATATCCCCAGTCATGCAATTGCAATCCGGACCATGCTGCTACTAAAAATAACATGAATACCCACTGTCTAGAATCACAATCTTCCAGAGAACGCCACTTACCCCAGTGTCTGTAATTTACACTCCGGGTCCCTCAGAGCCTCAGACAGAAATTTCACTCCCGAATCTCCCAGTGTATTTTTACTGAGGTCCAGCTCTCTCAGTGATCGGTTTGTGTTGAGAGCCGAGGCGAGATCCTCAGCACCAGAATCTGTGAGTTCGACACGAGTCAGACTGGAAGAGAGGAGAGGGAGGCGAGAGAGAGCGGAGAGAAAGCGGGGAGAGAGGAAAGAGAGGAGAGAGTTGAGAGAAGTGAGAGAGGAGAGGGAGAGGGGAGAGAAGGATAGAGAGGAGAAAGGGAGGAGATAGGGAGGTTAGAGGGGAGAGAGGAGCAAGACGGGAGAAAGGAGAGAGGAGAGACAGCGACAAAAATAGTGATAGTGAGGACACAGCAAGACAAATTGCAAGGTGAAGTTATTATCAAAGCATAAATATGTTATATTTATTTTTTATTGTGAAATATAGCATGGAACAGGCCCTTGCGGCTGAACCACTACCCAGCAAACTAGTTAACGGTAGTTTTTTTCTCTCTGAACAATTTACAATGACCAATTAGCCTACCAACTGGTATGACCTTAGACTTTGGAAGGAAACTGGAGCACCAGGAGATAACCCATGTGATCACGGAAGGAACATAAAAACTTCTCTTTTCTCTTCTCTCTCTCTCTCTCACACACACACACACACAAACTGTCACGTACCCCGTGAGGGGTTAAAGAACCATCAGAAATGGAAAACACTTTGGAGTCTGGTATTTCTAATAACTAACCTAACTACGCAATACAGTCATATAAATTCAGATATATTAAACAGGTTAGCAATGATTATATATATAGAAGTGTGCAAATATAACTTGCAAACTATTGAGTTTGGGGGAAAACAAGGCTTAGAGACTTGAGATGGTAAAGTATGCAAGTTCAGTTCACCCATGGAATAGGTGATGAGAGGGAGATATTTGTAATCCAGGGTAAATGTCGAGAGAAGGCAATTGCATCGATATTCCACAGATTCCACGACAGCAATACAAAATAACCATGGTAGTAGGTTTTATCGCCGAAGTTTTTCCACTCTACATGCGAAATATCACCGACAGTGATCTTCAACGAATATACTTTCAACACAAGTGGTACCACACCTGAATTCAGCTACGGGTCCTTCCAAAGTCGTGGCCACAGGATACTCAAACAGAATCCACATATGGATTATCATCAACAGTAGTCTATCACAAAGGGGACCCTCTTCAAGGGAACCAACCTCAGATACACAACGTGTTAACCATTTATCCAGTTCCACGACATACAAAATAACTCCAACAGTGATTTGCCGCAGGGGTGCCTTTCTACACACCCAAACAAGGGTAACAGACAAATGGTATTCATAATGGTACTCCCCTCACTAGAGAACCTACTCCTCTGGATTAACTACGTGACAGTCACACCTTCGTATTCAAATGGAACTCAAACTCACCCTTACGGGCTACTTAGAGAGGGAGTCCAAACAGTGACCTCTTTGTCACTAAGTTTCTTCTGTTTCAAACCTTCCTCTACCCTCTTCTTTTCTTTTAAAGTCACTGAATTTGAGCACAAAAAAGAGACCATCTTCTGTGGTAAAGTTATCAACCCAGCCAAGGGTCGGGCACACTGATAACTTCCCACCGGTCACATCTTTATCACACTGTGAGAGCCACTGATCGATCCTCCAAAAGCCCACCTTTCTGTGGGCACAACAATGCTCATCCAATGTCCAAAATCTTGTGCCTGTGTGTCTATCAGCTGACGTTTTATTTATCTCACCATGCTGAACACCAGCTGTCCATCAAGTGGCTCCTCCCTTCTCTCTCTATAAGAACACAGAAAATGGCAGTTTCCTTGCAGAAGTGTAAACATGCTGCAAAGAAACCATAACACCATCTCAAAACAGACTCTCACCTCTCTCTCTCTCTTAATGTGTTTGTGTTGCACAGCTCTCTCCCTCTTTTTAAAGGTATAGCCCATTGAAAATATGACCCCTGACGAACATAACAACACACACACACACACACACACTCCCTCTCATACACATCACAGATACATATATGGACACATGAAGGCAGAAAAACTAGGAGGGGCACTAGAGGACAATGAGAAGAAAAGGAAGAGACGTGAAATGACCAGAAAGTAGAGAAGTTGATATTCATGCCATCGGGATGGAGACTACCAAAACACAATATGAGGTGTGCTGCCCCAACCTGAGGATGGCCGCTTCGTGGCCCGGGACCTGCATGTCGGAATGGGAATGTGGAGTGAAAATAGCATGGTTCTCCACCGGGACATTCTGCCGGCTGTGGATGGGGTGCATGGGCCTAAACAACGGGTGTCCCGATCTACGCCAGTATAGATGGGGCCACAATGGGTGCGCCGGATGCAGTAGATGACCCCAAAAGACTGACTGGTGAAGTGCTGCTTCACCTGGAGTGACTGTGCGGGTTCCTGAATGGGGGTGAGGAGGGGAGGTGAATGGGCAGGTGTGGCACTTGTTCCATTTGAGGGATGTGCCCGGAGAAAGAAAAGTGAGAACGGACGAATGGACAAAGGAGACGCGGAGAGAGCAGCCCCTGCGGAAAACGGAGACTGCAGTGGCGGAGCAAACGATGTCTTGGGGCACAAGCGATCGTAAAGACAAACTCTGAGCCTGGGACTTACCCCAGTTTCTGCAGTTTACTCTCCGGGTCCCTCAGAGCCGCAGGCACCAGTTTCACTCCCGAATCTCCCAGGTCGTTACACCCAAGGTCCAGCTCCGTCAGTGATCGGTTTGTTCTGAGAGCAGAGGCGAGATCCTCGGCACCAGAATCTGTGAGGCCGACGTTCCACAGACTAGAAATGAGAGCGAAAGTGAGAGTGAGTAAGTGAGAGAGAGAGAGAGAGAGAGTGTGATAGAGAGAGAGAGTGTGTGTGAGAGTGAGAGTGTGTGTGAGAGTGAGAGAGTGAGAGTGTGACTGAGAGTGAGGGTGAGAGAGAGAAACAGAAAGAAAGAGCGGGAGAGAGACGGAAAGAGAGAGAGAGAGAAAGAGACAAAGAGTGAGTGTGAGAGAGTGAGAGTGAGAGAGAGAGTGGAGAGTCAGAGTGTGAGGGAGAGTGAGAGTGTGATTGAGAGTGAGACGGCGAGTGAGAGTTAGGGAGAGAAAGAGAAAGAGACAAAGCCTGAGAGAGTAAGTGAGAGTGTGAGTGAGAGTGAGAGAGGGAGAGGGAGAGAGAGAGACAGAGAGTGAAAGAGTGAAAGAGTGAAAGTGAGAGGAAGAGTGAGAGAGAAAGAGAGAGGGAGAGAGAGGGGGAGGGAGAGATAGAGTGAATATGAAAGGCACACAGAGACGAGTCCCCGGTGCTAATCAGTAACTCAATTGCTGATCATAGATGAACGCACAGTTACAGTAACCGCCGTCTCTCACCATCTAGTACTTATTTCAGTCTCTGAATTTGACAGTGCGATTCCTTCAGAGCTTCAGACAGCTGTTTGACCCCGGCGACCCCTAGTTTCTTATCCCGCATGTCCAGCTCCATCCATGATCACCGACATCAGAGCCCTCAGGGCCCTTCCGGTTCAATCTGTGGTTCAGAGAATGATGAGAACAAGAACAGTGCTGGGTACAGGGTTCAGGGGTCAGAGTGCAAGATACGAGATACAAGGTGGGTCTCCGTCATTTCTCAGTGTACAACTGCAAAGGGAAACTAAATGATTATTTCTCCAGATGCGATAGGACCCTCCCTTGGTCGAGATCGACTGTGGATTTTGCATCCTCGCTCTCTACGGGAGAGACAAACCAGGACAGTATGATATGGCGAGCAAGCTGTTTCCCATCCAGCATTCAATCCGTCCCCATGGAGCTGAAGAATCGAGAGGAACAGGAGAAAGCATTCGGCACCAGAGGCATCGCAGGAGTTGTCAGTCAGCAATGGACTCAACGTCGGGCTGCCTTTGGGACGCCAGCTCCAGATTTTTTCCTCTGGGTTTACTCCCGGATATTTCTCCATGAGTGAACATTCCCGGAACGCAGCGGTGGTTTCAAGTCAGAATTTTCCATCTCCTCGAGGAGCTGCCAACCGCGGCTGACGAGCCCCGTCTGTCCGAAGCCATTGATTTTAAGGCGCCGGAAACTCACCTTCTGTCTTTCTCCTGTCAGTAGATAGGATGCTGCCGGCAGGCTTAGTGACTAAGCCATACGTGAAGGCCTTGTGGATTGGTTGTCAGAAGCTATTTCTGCAACCAACGCCACTGGGGGCATTTATCTCCTCTATCGTTTCCCTCACCTCCTGCCTAAGAAGCAATTATAACCCCCATCTCCCACCCCGCCACCCGTATCAGCAGACTATTGAACCAAACTGGGTAATTTCACTCAACTTCACTTGCCCCTTTACTGAAATGTGCAGACAATCTATGGACTATTCATCTTATGTTTTGAATATTTATTGTTAATTTATGTATTGCTCTTATTTCTTTGCTTTTGAATCTCCACACTTTGGGTGGAACTCGCACCTTGTTGGGGTCTTTCATTGATCTGTGACAGTTATAACCCTATTATGGATTTATTGATAATGCCCAGAAAGGAATAAATCTCGGTGTTGTTTATGGTGACAGATATGAACTTTGATGATAATCCAATCAACTTCCATGTTTCCGATGACGACCGGATCCATCCCAGCTCTGGCCGGGAGCTTATCGCTCCGTCCAGGGAGATCTCCTTCTTTTGCTCCGGTTATGTGACACACCGTGCGAGACTTCTTGTCGGTACACACCGGGCTCTCAGCCACCCAGAGAACCCAGCCCCCTGTTATCACTGCTTCCATTCCTGCGGTTTAGGTTTCAGATCAGATAAGGTCCTATGGGGCGCCTCTCTCCTGCCTAACACCTCGGAGGTGTCGTAGTCCATTTCGAGCATCGCCAGATGTTCAAAGTGGTGGAACACATCCAAGTCCGGAGCTGGTGGTCACCCACCCGTCTCTCTCTTTCCGGTCATCAGTCTCAACCCGGGGCTCTCTTGTGGCGCCCGCTATCTGCCAGAAGGACATCTGGAGCACCTCCGCCAGTTCTTTGCAACATCGCGGGTCAGCTACCTCCACCTCAAGCTCGGCCACATTGCTCCCGAGGTGTTGGGTTGGCTGGCATTTCTCGCAGGTGAATTTTGTAGGGGTGCAATTTTCCGTCAATCCGAACATAAGGCAAGACTAAGTTTGCAGAGGCTGCCTTATTAAACTTTTAGGGGCGGAAGAACTACTAAAGATTAAGTGATTGTAGTTATAAAAAAAATTAAAAGTAAACTACTATTTATACTCCTATTCCAGTTGTTCTCCCGTCGTACCGAATGGCGCCTAATGCCTAACCTGAGCTTGGATCTTCTTCGGACTTCCCAGATTTTCCTTCCCTGATAAGACGCTTTCTCCGCCGGTAAATTGTACCGCTAACCACTCTTCTTTCCGCCTGGTTAGGCCTGCAACAACTTCACCACTATCTAATTATCGGCTCCCTTTTTTTGTCAAAACACGCCATGCACCTCTATTACCTCCAGAGCCAGCGAACTGCTGAATGCAAAGGTGAAAATAACCGGCCTCGCAAAACAAGGGATAGGACGGGGAAAAAAAGTTACTTTGCGGTGACCAAACACAAGTTATGTAAGCAGCCGCGCACCATACCAAACCTCCTTCTCACTCTATCACATTCTCACTCTCTCCCAAGCAGTGCGCACAGTTGGGCTCCAGCACAACCCGGAAGTGCGTCACATTCCAACAATTAGAAACTGGTATTTACTGAGAGTTCATCAACTGCTCCGTCTCCTTGATCACCGAATCGGTGTGTAGCGAGGAAGTCGCCAGTCATGGGGTTGCCAAGGAATGAAGACGTGTCCACTGTCCCTACGGGGTTTTCATTGAGGTGGTCAGCTTTTCAGGAGACGAAGCACGGAGCCAGTGTCGCGCAATTTACCCACTAAAATGTAGCTCTTTGCAATGTGAACGGAAGGCAGAGCAGCAGAAGGAAACACACGTGGTCACGGGAGGTTGTTTTGGGAGGGTGGGTTGGGAGTTGGGGGTGCAGGGGGGAACGTACACACTTCTGACAGGAAGCGGCGGGAACTGAACCGGTGTCGCGGCCTCTGCATTAGCGTTACGCTACCGGGTCTTGCGCTCGCTATCAGCACCACCCCCACCACGCCTGTCCTCCTTTCGGCAACTAAGACCCCATCTTACAGGACACACGGAAGTGTCCGGGCTCAGCAAGGGCAGAAATAACAGAGGACCGACTGAGCGGAAGGACAAAAAAAAGGGGGGCGTCATATTCCAGACTGTCGAGCATGCTGGAACTTTCTGGAAATATTTCTCGTTTTGGCTGCTCACCTTGCTCGGAAGCTGCCGTTGTTTGTTCCAAAAGGCGAACAACTTTGTCTTACGGGTCCTCGGCGCACTCTGCGGAAAGGGCGAGATGATATTACGGCGATGAACCAGGAGCCCAGCTCTCCTCAGCCCAATCATTGCGCACCTCGTTTGCGGATGGAGGCGTTGACTCGCCGGAGAACCACTTACCTGCCTCTCAGTAATAGTCCGGCAGGGTTTGCAGGCTTGTACTTCCCAGTAGGCGGAGCTTCCTAGCGTCATGAATGGCAGCTGTGACGTCACTCTCAGGCGAGAGCCACGCCTTTTCTGCTCCCTTTGAAAGGCTGAAGTGATCAGCAGCTACCGGGATCCCTACAGCACCCGGTGACCCTGTGATCTCCGTTTCAGAGGCCGGCGTCAGGCTGTTTCCCAAGAGGGTGCGCTCTCGCAAAGCGACAGGCCCGGATGTGTATCTCGTCGGGCTCCGACAACCCTGCGCCAACCAACCGGCACTGTTGTTCAAGGGCATTTGCAATCTCTCCTAGTTAGAGTCGGAAGTTCCTAGCTGTTTCCAAAAGGCAACAATTATAGCACTGTCCAAAACAGGGTGAGCTGACTGAATGGCGATCGACGGTGATGAAGTGCTTTGAGAGGTTGGTTATGACTAGAATTAACTCCCGTCTCAGCAATGACCTGGACCCACTGCATCTTGCCTAATTGCACAATAGGTCTACGGCGCAGGAAATCTCACTGGCTCTTCACGGGGCCTTCGATCACCTGGACAATAACAGTCCCTATGTCAGGATGTTGCTTATCGCCTATAGCTCAGCGTTGAACACCATCATTCCCACAGTTCCGACGGGAAAGCTCCACAACCTGGGCCGCTGTACCTCCCTCTGCAATTGGATCCTCGGCCTCTTCACCGGTAGACCACAACGTGTGCGGGCCGGAAGGAGCAGCACCTGCCTTCATCCCGTAATCTTAATGCTCTCACTGATCAAGAATCTGTCATCCTCCCCTTTAAATGTAGCCAATGACTTGTCCCGACAGCCGCCTGTGACAAAGGTGAGTGCTTATTACTGTGCATAAAATAACGAGGGTTTCCAGAGGAGAGGAGGAAAGTTGAAATGGAGATTTAGGCGGCAAACTTTGTTTGCACAGAAAGTGGTGGGTGCCCGGAAAGCCGGGCCAGGGACGGTGGCGAAAGTGGACGTGACAGCGAGCTTGAAGAGGCACAGTCAATAAATGGACCGTGTGCCGGCAAAAGGGTCCTAATTTTATTTGGCACCTACAAGAGCTGGCTGAGGGGCCGTACAACCATCCGTTCCCTGAACCAGCATGGATAACTCCATTCATCTCAGCTCTGCACTAAGTCCACACTCAAGGACCCTACAAGTCATGTTCTCAGGATTATTTAGTTTTTATAAAAATTTTATTTGCGCAGTTTGTCTAGACCTGCGCATTTGTTGAGTGTCTCTCTTTGTGTGTACTTTACCCATGGGAAAGTTGTACAGGATCTTGAGATCTCAGCCCATCAAGTCGGGCACAGTTGCCCAATGAGCGCGAGTGGGGATGACCCTTCATCCACTGTCACTCTCCAACTATCAGGTGTTCTGAACCAGTGCAGATAACTCCACTCACCTCATCCCTGAACTGATTCACTTTCACACACTCTACAACTCTCATTCTCAGTATTGTTTAGGTATTTATTTATTTATTATTATTTATTTTCCCCTGTATTTACACAGTTGGTCTTTGTTGCACATTGCTTGCTTGTCAGTCTTTGTGTGTACTTTCTCATTAATTCCCTTGTATTCCAGCGGTGTTCCCACTCGGGAGGAAGGTCAGTCCCAGAAACCTCACTCCCCGGGGCGTTGACGTTCATGGATCGTAACTCCTTTGGATATCCACTCTCAGTCTGGGCCTGGTCCCCTGCAGTGACTGCAGCTGCTTCTGCCCCTCTGCGCTGAACTGATTCTCCCAAAGCCTGAAACAGATCGGAAAATGAATGGGAATGCAACTGATTTCACAAGGCACTCTGTGAGCAGTGGATACCAGAACAGGGAGGGTCCGCGTTGTCGAAAAGCCTCACTCCAAACACATTAGGGAGGGTTGTATCCTTGGCAATGAACCGCAATTTGCGTGATGAGAGGACGGGATGAGACTGATTCTCTGGGGCAGGGGAGGCAGAGGGGGTCGAGGCTGAGGCTGGATGCTCCTTTTGTAGGTGTAGTTATCAGGGACAATTGCACTGTCCCTGACTTGATCATAATGGTAGTAGAGAAGGTGAGGGCCATGATTTCTCACTTAGGGCTGGGAAGAAGGACGAAGGTAAGAGGGAAAGATTTGAGGAGCAATCTCTTTACGTAGTGGGTAAGTGGAATGAGCTGTCATAGCTGTAGAGGTGGGTACAATTACACTGTTCAAGAGACATTTAGACAACTGCGTGGACAGTGAAGGTTTGGGGGTGATGTTGAGCACATAAAGGCAAATAGGGCTGGCTCATGCTGGCACGGATGAGATGGGCCAAAGGGCCTCTGCCCGTCTTCCCCACCCCCATCCCCACGTGACTCTATCCATCACTGTCACTGTTAACGGAGACACTCACTTGATCCGCTCCAGGTTCTCGCGGGACTGTACCAGGAGGCAGAGCGCGGGCACAGACAGGTCCGTGAATGAGTTCGATCCCAGGTTCAGCTGCGTGACAGAGCGGTTGATGCCGAGGGTGGTGACCAGGTCGTCGGTGCAGGAATCCGTGAGCTCCGCCGCGTACAGACTGCAGGTCAGAGAGAGAACAGGATTGGTGGGGAGTCGGGAAATGCCCGGAGCGGTGATCGCAGCGTGGGATCGGGCGGCCTTGCAAGCTTCTCTACCTTCCATCATGGTGTGGAGGCAGTCAGCCTCCAGCAGCCGGCTCTACAACTCATGTCCTGAGTGTCAGCTGTTTAGGTAGTTACGAATTGCATTTCTGTATTCATTTGAGGGCATTTGCAGAATGTGGTTTCTTTTGTTGACTAATAATTTGTCTGACATTATTTGTGTGTAGTTTTTCATTGATTCTATTGAGGTTCCTTGCACCTACCTTTAATTCCCGCAAGAAAATG
Organism: Mobula hypostoma; assembly: GCF_963921235.1. Taxonomy (NCBI): domain Eukaryota; kingdom Metazoa; phylum Chordata; class Chondrichthyes; order Myliobatiformes; family Myliobatidae; genus Mobula; species Mobula hypostoma. The sequence continues at coordinate 4,369,333 of NC_086127.1, read as the reverse complement.
AATCCCATTATAGAATGTTGTGACATATATGTATTTTACATCTGAAGTTCATCAGACAAAGGATCAGAATTAAGCCAATTGCCTCCCCGCCCCCCCCAACCCCTGAGTCTGCTCTTCTATTCCATCATTTCCCTCTCAGCCCCTATCTAGTGCCACGGGCTAATGCAGGTAGGAATGGGGTGATAGCACGGATGAATGAGTGGCTGAGGAGATGGTGCAGGGGATAGGGTTTCATGTTGTTGGATCATTGGAACATTTTCTGGGGAAGGGGTGACCTGTACAAGAGGGACAGGTTGCACCTGAACTGGAGAACAAATATCCTGGCCGGGAGATTTGCCAATGTTACTTGGGAGAGTTAGGAAAGTAGGGGAAGAATCAGACGGGAAGGTGGATGTCAGGGAAAGTATTTCGAGGCAAAATCAAAATAACAGGTCTGATGGGTTAGATAATTTGAAGTGTGTGGATTGTAATGCAAGGAGTATTCTAGGCAAGTGTGATGAACTCGGAGCAATGGATCAGTACCTGGATGTACAATGTTGTGGATGCTACTGAAACTTGGTTGAGAGAGAGGGGCAGGAATGGGTGATTGTGTGGCAAGATTTTTAAGAAGGAGGTAAAGAGGGTGGGGTTTGCACTACTATTTTGGGATAATATCACAGCTGCACCTAGGGGTGACATAATGGTGGGGGGGGGGTCAGACAATGAGTCCATTTGGGAGAACTTAGGAACAGGAAGGGTGCAATCACACTGGTGGGTTTCTACCAGAGTCAACCCCCTCCATAACCACCAGGACATTGAGGAATGGATATGTAATCAGATTAAGCAACTGTCTAAAAATAGTAGGGCTGTTGTCATGGGGAATTTCAACTTCCCGATTATAAACTGGCACCTTCTTAGTGCAAGGGGTTTAGATGGTGTAGAACTTGTTAAGTGTATCCAGAAGGGTGACATAATTCAATATGTGGACCATCGAGAGGGGGGACTCTACTGAACCCGATGAGCGGCCATGAGAAGTCCTTGACAAGTAGGAACAAAGTGAATCCCAAGGCACTCTATATGTACATCTTGAGCAAGAGAATAACGAGGGAGCTGTTAGGACCACTCAGTGTTAAAGAGGTGAACATTTGCTTGGATGTGGAGAATGTGAGTGAGGTACTTAATGAGAACTTTGCTTCAGTATTTATCAAGGACAGGGAAGTCAGTGCTGAGTGTATGTCGGTCAGGGTGTTTAGAGGTCAAGGAGAAGGAGGTGTTGGGCCTCCTAATGAGTATTAAGGTGGACTTTATGGGATTTACTCCAGATTATTGAAGGAGTCTAGACGCCAGGTTATTCGTGTCATCTCCAGGCACAGCCGAGATCCCAGAGGTCTGGTGAGTGGCAAATGTTTAAGATCGGAACAAGGGAAAATCCTGGGAACTACAGACCAGGGAGTCTCACATCAGTTGTAGGAAAGTTACTGGAAAAAAATTCTTAGGATAGGAAATATGAGTATTTGGAAATCCATGGCCTAATCAGGGAGTGCCAGGATGGCTTTGTGCTGGGTGGGTTGTGCCTAACCAACATGATTGAGTATTTTGACAAGGTGTCGAGAGAGATTGATGAGGGTAGGGTAGTAGATGATGTCAACATGGATTTCAGCAAAGACGTTTGACAAAGTCCCTTATCCAGAAGATTTAAATGCATGGGGTCCACAGAGAATCGGCTGCTTGGATTCAGAACTGTTAAGGGCAAGATCCTTGTTACTGAGCCGAGAGATCTTGGAAGTGGCAAGACAGGTGGCCAAGGTGGTTAAGAAGGCTTCCAGAATGCTTGCTTCTATTAATTGAGGCACGGCAACTTCACAAAACTGTTCAGTCCACATCTGGAGTATTGAATACAGTTCTGGTCAGAATGGATGCCAAGGCTTTGGAGAGGGATGTTTTCTGGTTCAAAGGGCACGTGCTATCATGAGATGCAGTTAACTTGGGCAGAGGGGTAGAGAAAGGAAAGGGGGAGGGGAGGAGAGAGTGAAGGGAGTGGGAGGGGGTGAAGGAGAGGGAGAGGGAGAAGGAGGAGAAGAACCTGCTGCCATCCTGTGTGGCTGATGGCTGCTTTTGCAAAGGCGATCTCTCGGAGTCTGCAGCCTACCCCAGTTTCTGTAGACGGCAGCCGGCTTTCCTCAGAGCTGCCGAGAGCAGCTTCACTCCGGAATCTCTCAGCTCGTTCCTTCCGAGGTCCAACTCCACCAGTGAGTGGTTTGCCTTGACGGCGGAGGCGAGGTACCTGACGTATGGAGCCATGAGGCCGACGGCTCGGAGTCTAGGGGAGGGGGGATGGGGAGAAAAGACCGTTTATCAATCACAAAGACAATGGGACCGACAACAAAATAATTTTGATTATCGAGTCTTAGAAAACAGAACAGAGAACAGTACGCACAACACAGGCTCTTCCCCACATGCAGGGGTGATGACCTTTTAATTTTAAAATGGATAACCCAACATTTTTCTAATAATCATATGCCTTCTTAAATACTGGTAATGTACAGACCTGAGATATTTATATATATAAAGATAGATTATAGATATATATATTTAGATATAGATGTAGATATAGATATATGTACAAATATATATGTGTGTAAGCCTAAGACTTTTGCACAGTACTGTATTTGGGTTGAAATACGATAGTGTTTGGGAAACAGGAACAAGAGGACATAGCCTTGCACTGGGTCAGTTTCATTCATTGTTATTTGGTAACTGGAAAGGCAAGACATACTTGGTCCTGGGTTGGATTCAAAGTCAGTGTCACTTCGTTCTCAAAATACATATACGTCACCCTGAAATTCACTCCGTTACAGGCATTTAGGGAAAAACAAAGAGATACAAGCGAATCACCGAGAAAGCTCAGACCAAGATGGACAAGCAACCGATGTGCAAAAGAAACCACATTGTGCAAATACAAAAACTTAAATAACTAAACAAATAAAGAAACAAGCAAACAAATTAATTAAGTAATTAATATTTCCTGGAGTGGACTTGGGGCCAGATCGAAGCGGCAGATCCCAGGCTCGGAAGCAAGGAACAAGGGGATTCACGCGCCATTAAAATGGGTTCTATTGCATTCTTCTGTTTTGTGGCTGCCTGCAAAGAGATAAATCTCAGTGTTGTATACTGTATCAATACAGCGGAGCAAACTCTGTGGGTCAATGGACAATTGTGCTCCTGTGTCTTACAGCCTTATGATCATCTGCCCTGCAGTGAACCCATCTTGCCTGATCTAGTGGGGGTAAGTGACAGAACGAGGTGCGAAGGGGTTTCACTTACCGGAGCTTCTCCAATTTGCAATCGGGACTTTTGAGAGCCTTGGACAATTGCTTCACCCCCAAATCTCCCAGCTGATTGTAACTCAGGTCCAACCCTGTCAGTGACGAGCCTGCGCCGAGAGCGGAGGCGAGATCCTTGACACAGGAACCTGTGAGGCCATTCTCATCGAGCCTGGAGATTGGAGATACGGGTGAAACTGGAGACCGGCACACGACACAGTCTTCATTACCGGTGGGAATGACGTTTAATGTCAGGCAGCCAGTGACTGTCAATGCAATCTGACCCGAACCCCATACTCACTGCAGTCTCTGTAGTTTACAATCCCGCTTCTTCAGTGTCGCGGTCAGCAGTTTGACGCCTACATCCCCCAGTTCGTTAATGCCGAGCTTCAACTCCACGAGCGAGGGGTTCGCACTGACAATGGAGGCAAGATCCGCAGTGCAGGCAGCAGTGAGATTGTTACATATTAGCCTGGAGAACCCATGAAGAAGAGCAGGGCAGAAAATAAAGTCAGTTGTGACACCGCCACCCCCCGCCCCCAGAGCGTAGCGATAGCTCTACCCAATGGAAAGGTAGAGGGTTCACTGTCAGCAAAGCTCGAAACTCAAAAGGAGATTTTCAGCCCTATCCAATGTAGACTGAGTGGCCACTTTACTCGGGATCACCCCAGCACCCATTAAAATTACCAAATCTGGTCATTCCTAAACATTAAACTAATTAAAAGGAAAAGACAGTATCTGAAATCGGAGAACCGGTTTGTTCTTTAGGTGATGCACACACATATCCAGTGTTAGCCCAATGAGGTATGCAAATCGCATCTTTATACAAAACAACACCATAATTAGTGAGTTAAATGAACAAGGATGCTTACTCAATCAATATAAATAAGAGATTACTCAAATTCTGTTGAAATATTAAATACACAAAAGCCACTAGGTGCCTGTTCATGGTCTTCTGCTGCTGTCGCCCACCCATCTCCAGGTTCAACGTGTTGTGCATTCAGAGATGCTCTGTGTCACACCAGTGATGTCACTCCTGGTGACTCGAGTTACTGTCAGGGTAGTATATGGTGACATATATGTACCTCGATTATAAACTAACCTTGACCTTTGAAACCCCTATCTTTCTGTCATTTTCCAGTCATTCCTAACGATCATCAGTGCCTTCTGACACTTATACTGTTTTGCAAGTTGTTGACATTATCTGCATCACATGTTTTTCCAAATACCTTCGCCTGAGCGAAGTGATTCACGCAGATGGTCTGAACGCTTCTGGGGACAGAGATCTCCAGTGCCCGAAAGTAATGTTCAGAGTGCTGACTTTCTGAGTACACAAATGTCCCAACTATTGATTGACCTGTGACCAGGTCTGATGTGGGGAGTGACAAATCAGTCTGGTCCGGAAGCCTCTTTGAACTCAGTCACGATGGTGCAAATAAATTAGCCAGTGTTGTCTGGCTTGACCCAGGCCAATTAAAATAACCCTGTTGTCTTACGTTGATGAAACATGGGCTTACAAGACTTTGCTGTTTACTTGCTTATGACAAGAAGCTGAGGAATGAATATTATAAGTTTAACTTTGTCGCAAAGAACTCTGAATACTTGGAAAGGTCATTCTACTCCGTTAGAAAGCTGAGGTTGGCAATAACCATTTCACACCCCGGAAAGTGATGTCTGTCTCACCATAACTCCAATCAGGCAGTTGCAATCAGCACCATGCTGGTATTAAAACTAATGTGAACACCTAGAGACTAGAATAACAGTCTAGAACTTACCCCAGACTCTGTAATTTACACTCCGGGTCCCTCAGAGCCTCAGACAGAAATTTCACTCCCGAATCTCCCAGTGTATTTTTACTGAGGTCCAGCTCTCTCAGTGATCGGTTTGTGCTGAGAGCGAAGGCGAGATCCTCAGCACCAGAATCTGTGAGTTCAACACGCGTCAGACTGTAAGTGAACAAGAGAGAGAGAGGGGAGAGGGAGGAGAGAGAGAGCAAGAAGAGAGAGGGAGCATAGAGAGAGAGGGAGCAGAGATAGAGGGAGAAGAGAGAGAGGAGAGAAAGAGGGAGAATAGAGAGAAGGGAGAAGAGAGAGAGAGGGAGCAGAGAAAGGAAGAGAGAGAGTCAGGAGATAGAGGGAGAAGAGAGAGAGGAAGAGAGAGAGGGGGAGGAGAGAGGGAGCGAGAAGGGGAGAAGAGAGGGAGAGGAGAGAGAGGTAGAGAGAAGGGGAGAAGAGAGAGAGGGAGAAGAGAGAGAGGGAGAGAGATAGAGGGGGAAGAGAGAGAGAGAGAGATTGACTATTACACAGTACTGTACTTGTCAATGTGGAGCAGAGCACGAGTTTGCAATTCTGACAGAGCAAAGGATGTTGGGAACATTGAGGGTGGAGCTGGGTCTTGGTTCGGTGGAAGATGAAGAGAGAAGACACTGGAGAGAACCGGTTGTAGGATTCGACCCGGAGGGGGACCGTGATTCAATGGAGCAAGGTGCAGAGCTCAACAGAGGATTGATGAATATGTATGACTTTTGGAAGGGTTGAGCTCCAACTTGTGCACATTTGACTGTTTAATTACAATGGGCCCTTTCTGTTTGTTTCTTTCCTTTCTTCACTAACCATTTAGTTAAGTTAATATTCATAAATATAATTCCTTTAATTGTATGCAGTGTGCTGTCTGCTGTTTCTTGGCAGTGACGCAGCAAATCACCCAGCATCCACACAACCGGGGTTTGGGGTGGGAGGGCCATCCCAATCCCACGGGGATTTGGTGGGACTGGAGCACGTGTCCCCCTAGAAGTATGCAGCCCAAGGAAACCGAGGTTTCACGTGTGTTAAGGGACTTGCTGTGGTGTTTTGGCCTGACATGCAACAATAAACAACATTAAAGAGTTCGGAAGAAGAGAAAAAGATATGGTATAAAAGTAAGTTAGAAATGATAGATTTTTAAGTTAGCAGTTAAATTCCTTTGTTGGTGCATGGCCAAGTGGTTAAGGTGTCAGTCCAGCGATCTGAAGGTCGGCAGTTCGAGCCTCAGCTGAGCCAGCGTGTTGTGTCCTTCAGCAAGGCACTTAACCACACATTGCTCTGCGACGACACCGGTGCCAAGCTGTATCGGCCCTAGTGCCCTTCCCTTGGACAACATCAGTGGTGTGGGGAGGGGATACTTGCAGCATGGGCAACTGCCGGTCTTCCATACAACTTTGCTCAGGCCTGCGCCCTGGAAACCTTCCCAAGGTGCAAATCCACGGTCTCACAGGACTTAACGGATGCCTATTATCATTACTAAATTCCTTTAAAGACGGCGTGATGTTTGTTGCCTTCTTGTTTCAATAGAAGTGAGCTTCTGGAAAAGGTAGTTGACAGGGAGGAGAGTGTCTGCTGTAATTCTTCCTCCCTGCTTCCTTGTCTTGGAAAAATGGCGACCAATAGCCTTTCCTGACACCCTGACAGATCGCTGCAGCCCCTGCCTGTTGTGGAAGGATGCTGCACCGAAGCAGACAGTGATGGCCGATGTCAGGATGCTGTCTGTGACGGCAGTGTAAGTCTGGGGAAGGAGAAATTTTTTTTAACCATCTGCCTCTGATTAGGACAGGAGGACCAAGAACCGAATGGCCGAAGGGGAGTGACTGTTCCCAAATCTGGGAGAAGAGGGCAAGGCCTGGGTGTCAGGGACTGTGGATGACAGGCGCTGCTTCAAGCAGGCGTGAGCAACGGCGAGGGGGGAGGGTGCCTGTAGTGACACACAGCAGGTCAGGGGGCATCTGCAGAAAGGTGCAAAGTGTCAGTGATTCTGGTTGAGAATCTTTACCAGGACTTGGGGGTGGGGGAGGGGGAGGTCGGGGGAGAAGCTAAAATAAGGTGGGGGAGGGGAAGGAGTACAAGATGGCGAAGCCCGTGAGTGGGTGAAGGGGGGTGGTGGTGGAAATGAAGTGTGGAAGATGGGAAGTGATAGGCTGGGCCCCCAAATCCTGAGTACAGGGCTACGGTAGGAAACTTCGTCACATGGTGTGAGCAAAATTATCTGCAGCTTAATGTGAAAAAGACTAAGGAGCTGGTGGTAGACCTGAGGAGAGCTAAGGTACTGGTGACCCATGTTTCCATCCAGGGGGTCAGTGTGGACATGGTGGAGGATTACAAATACCTGGGGATACGAATTGACAATAAACTGGACTGGTCAAAGAAGACTGAGGCTGTCTACAAGAAGGGTCAGAGCCGTCTCTATTTCCTGAGGAGACTGAGGTCCTTTAACATCTGCCGGACAATGCTGAGGATGATTTACGAGTCTGTGATGGCCAGTGCTATCATGTTTGCTGTTGTGTGCTGGGGCAGCAGGCTGAGGGTAGCAGACACCAACAGAATCAACAAACTCATTCGTAAGGCCAGTGATGTTGTGGGGATGGAACTGGACTCTCTCACGGTGGTGTTTGAAAAGAGGATGCTGTCCAAGTTCAATGCCATCTTGGTCAATGTCTCCCATCCACTACATAATGTACTGGGTGGGCACAGGAGTACATTCAGCCAGAGACTCATTCCACCAAGATGCAGCACAGAGCATCATAGGAAGTCATTCCTGCCTGTGGCCATCAAACTTTACAACTCCTCCCTTGGAGGGTCAGACACCCTGAGCCAATAGGCTGGTCCTGGACTTATTCCCGGCATAATAGTTGAAGAAGTTTGGTCTGGGTCCCCAAATCCTAAGAACTTTCTACAGGGGCACAATTGAGAGCATCCTGACTGGCTGCATCACTGCCTGGTATGGGAACTGTACTTCCCTCAATCGCAGGACTCTGCAGAGAGTGGTGTGGACAGCCCAGCGCATCTGTAGATGTGAACTTCCCACTATTCAGGACGTTTACAAAGACAGGTGTGTAAAAAGGGCCCGAAGGATCATTGGGGATCCGAGTCACCCCAACCACAAACTGTTTCAGCTACTACCATCCGGAAAACAGTACCGCAGCATAAAAGCCAGGACCAACAGGCTCCAGGACAGCTTCTTCCACCAGGCCATCAGACTGATTAATTCACACTGATAGAACTGTATTTCTATGTTATATTGACTCCTGTTGTAGATGCCATTTATTACAAATTACTTTAAATTGCACATTGCACGTTCAGACAGAGATGTAACGTTGTGGCGACCCACTTTCTGGCACCCACGAACCGGCTCACGAAACAGCGCGCGCAGGCAGAGGGCCGGCAGCAAAAAGGGCGCCAGGCCATCTTCACCAGCAGGGAGAAAATCCCGCGCGCAGAAAGGGTCTGGGAATATGCATTCCCCACAGTAGTCCCGCCCAGGGAGGGCGGGAACGGGAAGGCTTTAAAGCGGGCCGCGAAGTTTGAATAAATCTCTTTCATCGCAACTCTAACTCACCGACTCCATGTGGTTATTCTAGCGCTGTGTGTAGCACATCACTACAATGTAAAAATTTTTACCTTTACTCCTCATGTATGTGAAGGGTGTAAGAAATAAAGTCAATTGAATTGAATTCAATTCGGTTGGGTCGGATCGGAGGGGAGGGTGTGTCAGGAGAGAAAGGGAAGAAAGGGAAGGAGGGGGGGGAGTACCAGAGGGAGATAAGAAGAACAGGAAGAGGGGAGGAATTACCGGACATGAGAGAACGCGACGTTCATGCCATCAGGTTGGGGGCTACCAAGACGGAATATCATGCGTGTTTCCCGCAGCCCGAGGTTGGCCGCATCGTGACCATGGACCTGCGAGTCGGAACGGGAATGGGGAGCGGGAGTAGGATGGTTCCCCACTGGGACATCCTGCCTGCTGTGGATGTGGCACTGCGTGGGCTCCAAACAGACAGTGCCCCGATCTACGTGGGGTCTCACCAGTATAGATGAGGCCAGACAGGGAGCACCAGATGCAGTAAATCACCTCAGCAGACTCCCAGGTAAAGTGTTGCTTTGCCCGGCGTGACTGCGTGGAATCCTGCATGTGGAAGGAGGTAGAGAGGAGGTGACTGGGCAGGTGTAGCACTCGCTCCACTTGAGGGCTAAATGCCAGGAGGGAGATCAGTGAGGAGGGACGAGTGGGCGAGGGAGTCACAGGGAGAGCCATTCCTGCGGAGAGTGGGAGTGGCGGAGCCAGAGATCGATGGTAAGGTCAGACTCCCACAGCCTGGTACTCACTCCAGTTTCTGCAGTTTACTCTCCGGGTCCCTCAGAGCCGCAGACACCAGTTTCACTCCCGAATCTCCCAAGTCATTAGACCCAAGGTCCAGCTCCGTCAGTGATCGGTTTGTTCTGAGAGCGGAGGTGAGATCCTCGGTGCCAGAATCTGTGAGACCGACGTTCCACAGCCTAGAAACAAGAGCGAGAGAGTGAGAGAGAGAGAGAGGGGGGTTGGGGGGGGGGAAGAGAGAGAGAGAGAGAATGAGAATGAAAGGCATGTAGAGGCAAATTCCCAGTGCCTATCGGTGACTCAATGTTCAGTAGGTGCAAACACCATCTCTCACATCCTGGTGCTTACCCCAGTATCTGAAGTTTACAGTTCGGGTCTCTCAGAGCTGCAGACAGCAGTTTCACTCCGGAATCTCCCAGTGCATTACCACGCACGTCCAGCTCCATCAGTGACCTGTTTGTCCTCAGCGCGGAGGCTAGATGGTTAACATCAGGGTCCTGAAGGCCACTGTGGTTCAGCCTGTGGATCAGAGAAAGATGGAAGTGGGAAGGTTGCATGATTCAGGGTAGAGGGATCAGGGTTCAGGATGCAAGATACAAGATACATGATCACTCATTGTCATTCCTCAGTGTACAAGTCTAAAGGGGAACAAAATATCTGTTTCTCCTGATCTGATGAGACCCTATGTTGGTCAACATTGACCGTGGACGCTGCATCCCGGCTCTTTAAGTAATACGCAAGCCAGGGCAGTATGATATGGAGAGAACATAAGAACGTGAGAAATAGGAGCAGGAGTCGGCCATCTGGCCCGTCGAGCCTGCTCCGCCATTCAATAAGATCACAGCTGATCTGACCATGGATTCATCTCCACCTGCCTGCCTTTTCCCCGTAACTCTTATGTGACGAGAAACCAAGTTATCAGAAGATTGATGCTAACGAGAAAGAGATAAGGGGGACAATGGAGGAACGTTCAAAATGTTAATGAGAGAGAAGAGAGAGATAATAGAAAAGAAACACAGTTCAGAATATTGGCAAACCAGTTGCTTTGAACCTGAACTGTTTGAAGTTGGATGGACAGGCAATACCCCAGCAGGGGAATAAAAAGTACAGGTTCGCTAAGGCACAACACACACCACAAGATCATGAGATAACGAGACCCTGGAAGAGCGGTGTGCCCCCACAAGTTGGTGGAAGTTTGGAGGTCTGATTCGAGGGAACCGGCCATAGACTGACAGGGTGAAAAGGTACAATCGGCGGGAACCTGGTGTGTGTGTCCGCCCTAGCCTGGGTGCCGGGTTCACTGCGGAAGAACGGTCATATCCGGAACTGAGGGGTCACAGTCGGTGACCACAGCGGGATAGAAGACATAAAAGGGTCCGCCCGAAAGCCAACTGCGAAGAACATCAAAGGTCTGCTTGAATCAAAATTTGCATTTCTCTCTCTCTCTCTCTCTCCAACAGCACAATAGCAATTACTGTGAACTGTACAAAGCTGAACTGAACTCTGCGTCACTTAAGACTGATCATTTTACCCCTAGACCGCGATAGAGCTTGGTTGATTCCTGTTACCCTAGTCCTGTGTACATGCGTGTTTTATCATTCCTAACCTGTTGCATTTATATCTGTACGATTAGAGTACTGTGTTACTTATTTCTTTAATAAAACTTTATTAGCTTCCAGTAATCCAGACTCCAACTAGTGGTCCACTTCTGCTGGTTTGGTAACCCAGTTACGGGGTACGTAACACTTAATTCCCCTATGATGCAAAAACTGGTCCAACCTTGTCTTCAATATATTTACTGAGGTCGCCTCCCACTGCTTCGTTGGGCAGAGAATTCCACAGATTCACCACTCCCTGAGAAAAGCAGTTCCTCCTCATCTCCGTCCTAAATCTTCTCCCCTGATTCTTGAGGCCGTGTCCCCTAGCTCCAGTCTGACCTACCAGTGGAAAGAACGTTTTGCCTCTCTCTTAGCTATGCCTTTCATAATTTCAGATGTTTCTATTGGATCTCCGCTCACCCTTCTGAATTCCGGCAAGTACAGTCCCAGGCGACTCAGTCTCTCCCCATATTCTAACCCCTTCGTATCTGGAAATATATGTAAGACAAGTTTGATTTTCTTCTGTTCTTATATTCATCCATCATGAAGTACTCATCATTTATTTCTCACGATTATTATTTTAAAAGAAAATTCTTTTTGGCTTTGCACAGCTTCTTGTCTTTTGCACACTGTTTGCTTCTCTGTACTGTTGGGTGCGGTCTTTCACTGATTCTATTGTGGTTCATGTAGTTACTGTGACTGCCCACATGAAAATGGATCTCAGGCTTATATATCGTAACATCTCTTGGCTCCATCCCTCCCCCTCCTGTCTTCTCCTATCATTTTGGATCTCCCCCTCCTCCTCCCGCTTTCAAATCTCTTACTCACTCTTCCTTCAGTTAGACCTAACGAAGGGTCTCGGCCTGAAACGTCGACTGTACCTCTTCCTAGAGATGCTGCCTGGCCTGTTGCGTTCACCAGCAATGTTTATGTGTGTTGCTTGAATTTCCAGCATCTGTAGATTTCCTCGTGTATACCTTATATCTCTTCATTTCCCTCTTTCCAGCTTAATCGGTTCTCTTTTTAACCGCAAGGTAACCAAAACTGCACACCGTGGCAGCAAACGCGGCGGGAGTGGCTAATACCAGGTAATTGGACGAAGGTGTAGGCGGGGTGTCAGGTGTTGTTTTAACATGGAGTGGTGGGTGCATGGAACGCCCTGCCGAGTCTGGCGGTAAGGGCGGATACCTTATGGTCATTTAAGAGACTCTTTGAAAGGCATTTGGATGACAGAAAATGGAGGGCTACCAGCGGGAGGGGTTAGTTTGATCTTGGATAGGTTAAAAGATCGGCACAATATCATGGGCAGAAGCACCTGCGCTGTACTGAAATGCGTTCTGTTCTACCTGAGCGCAGTGTTGCGGAGAAAAGCCGCTGAAATGAATATCAGACGTTTCACCAGGAATGAGGTGGGTAGTAGTTACGGGAGAGGCGTCTGGCCTACACCTTCGGGTTCACCGTTCCCGCGCCGGGACGGCGGAGAACGGTGGCGCCGCTCCTTTGGGCCACACTGCCCCGGGTGAGACGGGGAGCGGGCCTGACGCCGTCTTGACAAGTTCAAAGCGAAGGGACCGTCCTAGCGGGGAAGGCGCGCTATATTTAACCGAATTTCCCTGCAACCGATGGTAGAAATATCGGGAGCGGTGCTTCCACAATGTCCCCTGCGATCATTCGCTCAGTCCCCTCGCTCACGCCTTCTCTCTCTTTCAACAGCGAACCTGCTGACAACGGTGGTCCTCCTCAGGGGGAACTGCGGCCTTTCCCTCTACATGGTGGCCATGGCAACAGCGGATCTCCTGGTGATGGTATTCAGTCTAGTCGGCTACCACGTGGTCATGTACCAATTCCCGGCCTCCTTCCTGTCCTACACCGCCGCCTGTAAGGTCGTGCTCTCTTTCATGTCCATGAGCCTGCACTTCTCCGTTTGGTACACAGTCTTGTTCACCTTTGACCGCTTTGGGGCCATCTGTTGCCAGAAGTTTAAAACCATGTATTGTACGGTGAGGGCAGCCTCGGCGGGCATAATAACTGTGTCCGTTCTGCTGTGTTTCCACAGCCTTCCGTATCTGTTCGAGTACAAATCAGCACGGATAATTAACGGCTTTCTTTGGGGCTGTCAGCCCAGCGCTTGGTTCTTCACATCGCCTGTAGGTGTCGCATTCTCCTTCTCGCGAGGCATTTTAACGGCGATTGTTCCTTTCTGCGGGGTCCTCTTGTTTACCTGCCTCACCGTCAGGCGCATTTTAGTGGCGAGTAATGCTCGCCGCGGACTCCGGCGACGGGGCAGCGAGCGGGATCCCGAGATGGAAAGCCGGAGGAGATCCGTCATTCTCCTCTTCAGCGTGTCGGGCAGCTTTCTCCTGCTGTGGGTGACCGCCACCGTCAACTTCCTGACCAGCAAGCTCACCGGCACGGCGCATTACGCCGGCGACTACACCGAGCCTGCCTACATCGTCACGGAGGCCGGCTACATGCTCATGTACCTGAGTTCGTGCACTAACGCCTGCATTTACGCAGCCTCGCAGACGAAGTTCAGAGAGGAGCTGGGCGCCGTGTTGAGATGTCCGGCGGTGCTGAATCTGATATTACTTCAAAGACAGTGAAGTCAAACTAGGGGCACACGCGAAGTGCTTGCGTTCCTCCGGCACTTCGTGCGCGTGCTTGCGTTCCTCCGGCACTTCGTGCGCGTGCTTGCGTTCCTCCGGCACTTCGTGCGCGCGCTTGCGTTCCTCCGGCACTTCGTGCGCGTGCTTGCGTCCCTCTGGCACCTTGCGCGCGTGATGCTGTTGTTGGGCTTTAACAAGCTGACTTGCCTCCGTCTGCGTGTACTTTGATAATCAATTTACTGTAAACTTTTGAAACAGTCCACGGGCAGAGTGAGTGGGATCCTTCATGATATTTATGGTCTGAATATTGTTAGTCTTAACGAGCAGTTGCAATACTCGAGCCCTCAAGATCAATCTATTCAACAGTTATTAAAGAATTATTAGTTCATCAGCACACAGTCGCCCAGCCTTTCACTCACCACAGTCTCTGGATTTGACAGCCGGGGACTCTCAAAGCCGCAGACACAACTTTCCCTGCAGAATCTCCCAGGTGATTGAAACCTAATCTGCAAAAGACAGAGGAGGTGACAGACAAATTGATTCAAGTTCAAGCTCAGGTTTATCGACACTCGTCCACACACATGTATAAGGCTAAATGAAACATTGTTCCTCTGAGCCCAAAGTGCAACACAGTACACAGACGGTCCTGTGCTAAAGTCTAAGGATTGGAGAGCGAGTTTTTAAATCTAGCAGCAGAAAAGGATGGTGAAGGCTCGCTGGAGGGGTGTGGGATAGATGGCACAGAGAGCGTGCGTGGGGGGGGCAAGGGGTGTAATCATACCCAGCCCTGAGACACTGGGTCAGGTCATTTGATTCCAAACAATCATTTTATTGATCGGTACAGAATGTCTGTCTGGTGCTTCTCGCTCCTGTTCCCATTTCCCGACCATGGTTCTCTTCTCCCTGCCCCCCTTCACACGCTCAATCCACAATAGAAACCCATATCAGAATCAGGTTTATCGTCACTCACATGGGTCATGAAATTAGTTTTTTTTTGTGGCAGCAGTACAGTGCGATACGTAAAATCACTACAGCACTGTGCAGAAGCCTCAGGCAGCACAGATATCGAAATGTACCTGAGACTTTTGCACAGTACTGCAGTCGCACAGAGCAGATATCGTTACGATCCAGTGTTTAAAAGGCATCCGTTAGTCTTGCGAGACCATGGATCTGCGCCTGGAAAGCCCGCAGTTGCCCATGCTGCAAGTCTCCCCTCTCCATGACACCAATGTTGTCCAAGGGAAGGGCACTAGGACCCATACAGCTTGGTACCAGTGTCGTCGCAGAGCAATGTGTGGTTAAGTGCCTTGCTCAAGGACACACAACACTGCTTCGGCTGGGGATCGAACTCACGACCCTCAGTTCACTAGCCGAATGCCTTAACCACTTGGCCACGTGCCCACACGATCCAGTGTTTAAACTGGCAAAATATAATTCACATCAGTTCCTGAATGGTTTGGCCTGAAGACTGACAGGGTGACATAAAGTGTGATGTGCATGACAACATGAGGTTATGAGAATAACGTATAAGATCCTAAAGGGATTGGACAGGCTAGATGCGGGAAGATTGTTCCCGATGTTGGGGAGGTCTAGAACGAGGGGTCACAGTTTGAGGATAGAGGGGAAGCCTTTTAGGACCGAGGTTAGGAAAAACTTCTTCACACAGAGAGTGGTGAATCTGTGGAATTCTCTGCCACAGCAAACTGTTGAGGCCAGTTCATTAGCTATGTTTAAAAGGAAGTTAGATATGGCCCTTGTGGCTACAGGGGTCACGGGGTATGGAGGGAAGGCTGGGTTCTGAGTTGGATGATCAGCCATGATCATAATAAATGGCGGTGCAGGCTCGAAGGGCCGAATGGCCTACTCCTGCACCTATTTTCTATGTTTCTATGTTTCTATGTTATGTAAGAACTATAAAGTCACTACCATTATTTTAAGACTTGACTGGAAAATCAGCGCCAGGGCTGTTTACAAGAAGGGGACGAACAACACTCTATTCTCTAAGGAAGCTGAGATCCTTCAATGATGTTGGAGGTCTCTTTCTGGTCTGCAGGTACTGGTCTGGAAACTATAGAGAGAGTGCAGAGGAGATTTACGAGGATGTTACCTGGATTGGGGAGCGTGCCTTATGAAAACAGGCTGAGTAAACTCGGCCTTTTCTCCTTGGAGCGACGGAGGATGAGAGGTGACCTGATAGAGGTGTATAAGATGATGAGAGGCATTGATCATGTGGATAGTCAGAGGCTTTTTCCCAGGGCTGAAATGGCTAGCACGAGAGGGCAGAGTTTTATGGTGCTTGGAAGTAGGTACAGAGGAGATGTCAGGGGTAAGTTTTTCACACAGAGAGTGGTGAGTGTGTGGAATGGGCTGCCAGTGATGGTGGTGGAGGCAGATACGATAGGGTCTTTTAAGAGACTGCTGGACAGGTACATGGAGCTCAGGAAAATAGAGGGCTATAGGTAGTCTTAGGTAATCTCTCAGGTAAGGACATGTTCGGTCCAGCTTTATGGTCTGAAGGGCCTGTATTGTGCTGTAGGTTTTCTATATTTCTGGAGCTGAGTAGGTTAAAATATTGACACAACAGTGTGGGCTGAAGGACCTGTACTGTGTTGTAGAGTTCAAAGTTCCATGTGTCATAGTGTGCCAGTGAATGAGTGGGAAGGCTTTGGCTAAACAGCCAGAGGTACAGATAAGAAGAGGGAAGCTCTTTGTTTTAGGACAGAATATTTAGGAAGGAATGCTCCTCCTGTCAGATGTGGGAATTCAGGTTACCTGACTGTTTCCCTGATGACTACATCTGTGGGAAGTGCACCCAGCTTGAGAGTGGTGAGTGTGTGGAATGGGCTGCCGGCAATGGTGGTGGAAGTGGATATGACAGGGTCTTTTAAGAGCCTCTTAGATAGGTACATGGACCTTAGAAAAATAGAGGGCTATGCGGCAGGGAAATTCTAGGCAGTTACTAGAGTAGGTTACATGGTCAGCACAATATTGTGGGCTG
The DNA here is from genome assembly GCF_963921235.1 of Mobula hypostoma. NCBI lineage: Eukaryota > Metazoa > Chordata > Chondrichthyes > Myliobatiformes > Myliobatidae > Mobula > Mobula hypostoma. Next base: position 4,352,703 of record NC_086127.1, on the reverse strand, counting down.
AAGGGCCTGTGATGTGCTGTAGCTTTCTGTTTCTATGTTTCTGTTGCAGCGAGTGCAGTCTCCTTTGTGCTGGTGATGCAAAAAGACTGAATAAACTCATCAGAAAGGCTGGATCCAACCTTGGCTGCAACCCAGACTCCTCTGAGTTCCTGGCGGGGAGGAGGTCACTGAACAAACTGTTATCCATTATGACACGCACAGATGCTGGAGGAACTCAGCAGGCCAGGCAGCGTCAATGGAAACAGCTGAGTCCCTCCAGCATTTTGTGTGCGTGTCGCTTGCATTTCCAACATCTGCAAATTTTCTCTTGTTTGTTATCCATTATGGACAAACAGGCACAACCTCTCCGTGACCGACTGAAGAAGCAGTGGGCATCCTTTCGAATGGGCTCATTCAGCTCCTCTCGGTCATTACAGCCCAACCACATGCCTTCCACTCTATCACTGCAGCTCACCAACATGCTCCACTCTCTCTCTCATTACAGCCCACCAACATTCCCCACTCTCTCATTACAGCCCACCAACATTGCCCATTCTTTCTCTCATTACAGACCAACAATGACCCCTCTATTCTCTCTCATTAGCCCATCAACTTCCCCACACTCTCTCTCTCTCTCTCATTACAGCCAACTCCATCCCCCACACTCTCTCATCACAGCCCACCAACATTCCCCACTCTCTATCTCATTACAGATCACCAACATCACCCATTCTCTCTCATTACAGACCACCAATGACCCCCTCTACTCTCCCTCATTAGCCCACCAACTTCTCCACACTCTCTTTCTCATTACAGCCCACCAACATGTCCCCCACTCTATAATTACTGCCCACCAACATGACCCACTCTCTCTCTAGTTACAGCTCACCAACATCCCCCTCTGCTTCTCATTACAGTCAACTACCTCCTCCACACACTATCTCATTACAGCCCACCAACACCCCACCCCTTTCTCTTTCATTACATGCCAGAAACACTCACCCCGGTCTCTCTACCTTTGTTACAATCCCCAGTTACGCTGTCCATCTCCCCCACCCCTCGTTACACAGTTACCGCCTCTCCCTCTCACACATAAACACATGCGGGCATCAATAAGTTAGAGCGCTTTAAAAGGGTAACTGAGAGGACTGATGAGGGCAGGACATACGATTTTCATTACGGGGACATTAGCAATAGAGTCAGAAAAAGTACAGCACAGAAACAGGCCCTTTTGCCCAGCTAGTCCGTGACGAGCCATTTTAACTGCCTACTCCCATCGACCTGCACCGATAACCACAGCTCTCCATGCCTATAACCATCCACGTACCTATGCAAACTTCTCTTTGAAATCAAGCCCTCATGCACCACTTGTGCTGGCAGCTTGCTCCACACTCTCACCCACCCTCTGAGTGAAGAAGTTTCCTCTCATGCTTCCCTTAAGCTTTTCACCTTTCACCCTTAACCTGTGACCTCTGGTTGTAGTGGCACCCAACCTCAGTGGAAAAAGCCTGCTTGCATTTACCTGATCTATAGCCCTCATAACTGTGTATACCTCTACTAAATCTCCTCTCCATCTTCTACGTTCAAAAGAATAAAGTTCTAACCTATTCAATCATTCCTTATAATTCAGGACCTTCAGACCTGGCAACATCCTTGTAAGTTTTCTCTGTACTCTTTCAACCTGGTTTACATCTTTCCTGTAGGTAAGTCACCAAACTACTATTACGTCGACTCAGGCCTAGGGGGCCGGCGTCGGGTACGATGATGGACTCTCCACTTCTCCCTCTCCCTCATCAGTGTGTTCAGTTCATCTACATTAGCTGCGCCACTGTCTTCTAGGAACGTGTTGACCACAGTCTTGGGAGGGCGCCCAGGGTTCATCCTCCCATGCTTGGGCTCCCATATGATGACCACGCTGGTCCTGCTGGTAAGTTAGCAAATTTCAGGGCACATGCCAGTGATAATAAACCTGATTCTGGTTCTGGTTATGTGACCACTGATGCCAGGCAGACAATCCCTGAGGAGTATGGACAATGGCTGGAGTCACCCGTCTTGTAAAGACGCCGTCCAGAGGAAGGCAAGGGCAAGCCACTTCTGTAGAAAAATTTGCCAGGGATAATCATGGTCAGAGAAAGACCACGATCGCCCACATCAATACGACATGGCACATAATGAACGAACCGCAGGGAACAGAATGTTACCGCCCACCTTATCTCGGCCTCTTTTGAATACTTCTCGAAGGTTGCCCCTCATTCTTTCTTCGTCCCGAGGAATAGAGGCCCATGCTCTCCCTGTTACTAGGGCCCTTTAGTCTTGGCAACGTCCCTGCAAAACTTCTTTCGCCCTCGTTCCAATTTGGTCATGTCTTTCCTGTGATGGGGCAACCAGAGTGTTCTACAGTGGCCACCACAACGCCTTTTGACCAAAAGACAAAGACCATAAGACCATAAGACAAAGGAGCAGAAGTCGGCCATTCGGCCCATCGAGTCTGCTCCACCATTTTATCATGAGCTGATCCATTCTCCCATTTAGTCACACTCTCCCACTTTCTCATCATAACCTTTGATGCCCAGGCTACTCAGATACCTATCAATCTCTGCCTTAGATACACCCAATGACTTGGCCTCCACTGCCACCCGTGGCAACAAATTTCATAGATTCACCACCCTCTGGCTAAAAAAATTTCTTTGCATCTCTGTACTGAATGGGCGCCCTTCAATCCTTAAGCCATGCCCTCTCGTACTAGACTCCCCCATCATGGGAAACAACTTTGCCACATCCACTCTGTCCATGCCTTTCAACATTCGAAATGTTTCTTTGAGGTCTCCCCTCATTCTTCTAAACTCCAAGGAATACAGTCCAAGAGCGGACAAACGTTCCTCATATGTTAACCCTCTTATTCCCGGAATCATTCTAGTGAATTTTCTCTGTACCCCCTCCAACGTCAGCACATCCTTTCTTAAATAAGGAGACCAAAACTGCCCACAGTACTCCAAGTGAGGTTTTACCAGTGCCTTATAGAGCCTCAACATCACATCCCTGCTCCTATACTCTATTCCTCTAGAAATGATACCAACATTGCATTCGCCTTCTTCACTACTGACTCAACCTGGAGGTTAACCTTAAGGGTATCCTGTACGAGGTCTCCCAAGTCAAAGGAGCAGAATTAGGACATTTGGCCCATCGTATCTGCTCTGCCATTCAATCATGGCTGACCCCTTTACTCCCCCTCCTCAGTCCCACCCCGCGGCCTTCTCCCGGTAACCTTTGATGCCGCGTCCAATCAGGAACCTGTCAATCTCTGTCTTCAACACACCCAACGACCTGGCCGCCACAGCTGCCTAGGGTAACAGATTCCACAAATTCACCACCCTCTCCACATCTCCATTTTAAATGGACATCCTGAGGCTGCGCCCTCTTGTCCTAGACTCTCCCACCACAGGAAACATCCTTTCCACGTCTACTCTGTCCAGACCTTCCAACATTCGAAAGTTTTCTTTTTTTTCGTGCGTGTGCCTGCGTGCGTGCGAGTCTGTGTCCATGATGATGTCTTTTTCATGGCTTTTACAAGGCATGGAGCGAGATAGAGAGAGAGAGAGAGAGAGAGAGAGAGAGAGACAGAGAGAGAGAGAGAGAGAGAGACAGAGAGAGAGAGAGAGAGAGAGAGAGAGAGAGAGAGAGAGAGAGAGAGAGAGACAGAGAGAGAGAGAGAGACACACAGAGAGAGAGAGAGAGAGAGAGAGACAGAGAGAGAGAGAGAGAGAGAGAGAGAGAGAGAAACTGTGTGGCGAGCACACAGATGTTTTTGCAGTATTTTTCCCTTTGCTTTACGAGGTCAAGTTGCGATCGGGAGCAGACTCGACTGGATTTGAACCCGCGAACCTCGGTTCCCAGGTCTGGCACCGATGTCATTGCGCCACCAGCCAGCCCCTTTCGAAAGGTCTCAATGAGATACCCCCACCCCCGCAATCCTCCTAAATACCAGCGAGTACAGACCCAGAACCATCAAACGTGCATCATATGATAACACTTTCATTCCCGGATTCATCCCTGTGAACCTCCTCTGCACCTTCTCCAATGCCAGCACATCTTTTCTAAAATGGGGAGCCCACAACCTGTATAATTCCCCAACTCCTGTACTTGGTACCCTGATTGATGGAGGCCAGCAGGCTACACACCTGTCCGCTTGCCCTCCGCGGTCCCTCCATTCCACCCCACTCACTAGTGCCCGGCCATTCACAGTACACACTCAGTGGACACTTTATGAGTATGCCTGCAAGAAAATGAATCTCGGAGTGGTGCGTGGTGACATACATGTACTCTGATAACAAAATTACTTTAAACTTTGCACCTCCTGTACCTAAAAAAAGAGTGACTATTGAGCATCTGCTTATGGTCTTCTGCTGCTGCAAAGGTGCAAAGAAGAGGAAATCCAAGCAACACACACACAATGCTGGAGGAACTCAGCAGGCCAGGCAGCATCTGCGGAAAGGACTAAACAGTCGACGTTTCCCTCGATGCTGCCTGGCCTGCTGACTTCCTCCAGCATTTTCTGTGCGTTGCTCCAACTTCAAGGTTCAACCTGCTGTGCATCCAGAAATGCTCTTCTGCACACAACTGTTGTAACGCACGGTTATCTGAGTTATCGTCACCTTCCTCCTGTCAGCTTGAACCAGCCTGGCCATTCTCCCCTGACCGCTCTCATTAACAAAGGTAGTTTCACCCACAGATTTTAGTTTTTTTGTATTTTTCACACAGTTGTGTGTGAAAATCCCTGCAGATCAGCAGTTTCTGAGATTACTCAAACCACCCCACCTGGCACCAACAATCATTCCACAGTCAGTCACTTGGATCACATTTCTTCCCCCGTTCTGATGTTTGGTCTAAACTTCAGCGGGACCTCTTGACCGTGTCTGCGTGCTTTTTACGCAATGCGTTGCTGCCTCGTGATTGGCTGATTCGATACTCGCATTAACGAGCGGGTGTACCTCATAACGTGGACGCTGAGTGCGGAACAATTTCAAAGCTGGAGATAAATTAAAAATTACCTCAACTCCTGGCACTTGTGCAGCCCTGGCCCCAGCTGCTGGAGTCTTCCACTCTCGATACGGCAGCTCTTCAGGTCGAGGCGCTTCACTCTGTCACAGAGCCCAATGGCGTGAGACAGGACAGCGCAGTCGATCGGGGTCAGACGCAATCCACGGAATGAAAGCACATCCATGGACCCCAGGGTGGCCTGAGCCAGCCCGCGATCCTGGGACTCAAACAGGTAGTGCAGTGCATTCAGCAGCCTCTTTTGACTGGCTTCGCCCCACATGTTTCGGATCTGACGTCCGACTTCCTCCCTCACCCAGTCAGCCACCTGGCCGGCCGTCCGACGGGGGAGAGGGCCCAGAAACTCCTCCAGGACCCGCGTCGAGCCCGCGGCGCTGAGACCGGCGGCAAAGCGGAGGAACATCTCGAACCGCCCGTCTTCCTTGCCGCGGGCTTCAGCGAGGAGGTTCAGGTCCCCAGGGTCCGGCGCCAGGAATTGTGCCAGGGCGGCTATGAACTCTTGGACGGTGAGGTGGGGGAATGTGTACACCACGCTCTGGGCAGATTCCTCTCTCTCCAGGAGCTCTGTTGGAAAGCCGGACAGGAGCTGGGAGGGCTGCAGGTTCCATTTGATCAGATCCCCATCTGTAAATATAATGTTGCTTTCTGACACTCCAGTGAAAGCCATCTGACCAATCCTCAGTAGCAGGTCACAGGGGCTTTTGAGCTCCTGGCCGTGGTTTTTCAGGACGCTGTAAAGGTAGCAGGAATAGAGCTGGGTGATGGTCTGGGGAACTCGCCGCGGGTCGCGGACTGTCAGGGTGAAGGGCCCCAGAGCCAGAGCGAGGATGAGGCAGCAAGCAGGGTTGTAGCTCATGGTGTACAGGATCTCGTTCTCCTGCACGTGTTCGAAAACAGCGGACGCCACCGCCTGATCTTCAAAATGCCTGCTGAAATACTCCTTCCGCTCCTCGCCCACGAACCCCAGGATTTCAGCCCAGACACTGATGTCTGCCTTTTCCAGTAAAGGCAATGCAGCGGGACGGGTGGTCACCAGCACGGAGCACCCTGGGAGCAGCTTGTGCTGGATTAAACTGTACACAACGTCCGACACCTTGCACCGGAATTCAGGATCCGTGCACGTGTGCTGTGGTTCTGTGTCTCTCCGACTGTTGGCAAAATCAATTCTGTCCTTAAATTCATCCAGACCATCAAATATAAACAACAACTTCTCCGGGTCCTTCCAGACCTCTCCCAGAGTATTCCCAAAGTAGGGATACTGATCCAGGATCAGCTCCCTCAGGTTTACTCTGCAGTTAAGATTGTTTAAATCCCGGAATTTGAAACTGAAGACAAACTGGAACTGTTGGTATATTTTCCCCGTGGCCCAGTCATAAACAATCTTTTGTACCATTGTTGTTTTCCCAATCCCCGGCACTCCGGCCACTGCTGCCGAACTCCTGGGTCTGGATGTGCTCTGGGGAAAGCTGCTCCGGAACAGCTGATCCATCCGGATTTTCTCCAGCTCCGTCTGGAGGCCCATCTCCCCCAGCTCACCTCCGTCCGGGCCTCCCGCCAGCAGCTCGTGTTCCCCGACTCCCCGCCGTCCAGCGCGGGAGATGACCGTGACCTCGGCGTACCGATCCAGCAGCCGGAAAACTTGAACCTTCGCCCCGGTCTGCATCGTGGACACTCGCAGTGTCTCGGTCCGCGCCCGCAGCGTCTCCCTGTGTCTCTGCCGAACATCTTGCACGGAACCAAGACAGTGAACAATAGGGTTAGACGTCTCCACTTAAAGAGAATGCAAAATGCCCGAGAAAAACGGTTTGTCTGCTCGATAGGTCGGAGGGAGCACTTCGCTGGATGAATCCAAGGTGTGAGCTGTGACCCAGGTGAATCAACAGCGGTGAAGACACACTGACAAAATACCAAGGAAGTCTGCACGGGCTATATAGCTCAGGTGTTTGAGACTTTTGCACAGTACTGTGGTAATTTTATGCATTGCATTTGTAAGGGGTTTCTTCTTGTATGTTACTGCATATGTTAATCAAAATGGCATCTTTGTTATGTTAATCTTTTATGTTACTGCGTAAGTTAATTAAAATGGCTTTTTTGTTATATTAAATGCTGAGAAAGTCTCAAGCTAGCAGTTTGCTTGGGATATATTATTGGTAATAGAGCTACTGAACCAATGGGTGTCCATGTTATTCTTTCTTGGGGTGATATGCTGTCTCATATGGTTGGGAAATGGGAGTTTCGGCGGAGAGTTGGAGGAGAGACCGGGAGGACGACTGTTGTACTGGGAGTGCTCTGGTTGATCACTCTGGGTGCTCCCGAGCTGCAAGTCGAAGGGGTCGGAGTGGATGGCAGGGGGAAGAAAGGAAGTCCTGAGCTCCAACTGTGTGTGCACGAAGATATTGAACTTTGATAAGTCTGGCGCCTTTTTTTTCCCCCATTCCCTTTTGTATTGTACCTCTATTAATCTCATAGTCCTAATAATATTAATAAAGTGTAATTTGTTAAATGTACATTGTGTGCTGGCTGATGATTGATGTTTGAAGCCGAATCAGGTGGCACTTGCACAGAAACCAACGTAAGTGGGAGACACGGTTGGGCTGTGGACGGGGCTTCCCCTAGGTAAATATGAGCTGATATAGCTGAGTGTCACACATTGCAATGCTGCTGAAAAAAAAACTAGTCACATGACATACATACCCTGTCAGGGGTGTGTGGGGTCTCACAGTGTGGTAAGACCCTGTCAGGGGTGTGTGAGATCTCACAATGTGTCAGGAACCTGCCAGGGATCTGTGGGGTCTCACAGTTTGTCAGGACACTGTCAGGGGTGTGTGGGGTCTCAGAGTGTCAGGACCCTGTCAGGGGTGTGTGGGATCTCACAGTGTGTCAGGAACCTGCCAGGGGTGTGTGAGGTCTCACAATGTGTCAGGAACCTCCCGGGGTGTGTGGGGTCTCACAGTGTGTAGGAACCTGTCAGGGGTGTGTGGGGTCTCACAGTGTGTCAGGACCCCGTCAGGGGTGTGTGGGATCTCACAGTGTGTCGGGACCCCTTCAGGGATCTGTGGGGTCTCACAGTGTGTCAGGACCCTGACAGGGGTGAGTGGGGTCTCACAGAGTGTCAGGACCCTGTCAGGGATGTGAGGGGTCTCACAGAGTGTCAGGACCCTGTCAGGGGAGTGTGAGGTCTCACAGTGTGTCAGGACCCTGTCACGGGTGTGTGGGGTCTCACAGTGCGTCAGGAACCTGCTGGGGTGTGTGGGGTCTCAAAGTGTGTCAGGCCCCTGCCAGGGGTGTGTGGGGTCTCACAGTGTGTCAAGACCCCGCCAGCGGTGTGTGGGGTCTCACTGTGTGTCAGGACCCCGTCAGGGATCTGTGGTGTGTCACAGTGTGTCAGGACTCTGTCACGGGTGTGTGGGGTCTCACAGTGTGTAGGACCCTGTCAGGGGCGTGTGGGGTCTCACAGTGTGTCAGAACCATGCTAGTGGTGTGTGGGGTCTCACAGTGTGTCAGGACCCTGCCAGGAGTGCACGAGGTGGGGATCTCAGAGTGCATCAAGACTCTCCCAGGGGTGCCCAGGGGTCTGGCAGTGTGTCAGGAGCATGCCAGGAGTGTCTGGGGGCCCAACAATGTGTCAGGACCCTGCCGGGAATGTGTGATTCAGGGTTTCACAGAGTACCAGGTGACTGTCAGGTGTGAAGGGCCAAATGCCTCCTGTCAAACTTTGATTTTAACAAGAAGATGGACTTGAAATTACTTTTTGGCTCTCACCTGTCAGTTCAATGGGTGATTCCGAAAAACCTCGGGCGACGTTCATATATTCATGCACACCCAAACCTGTTCAAGTTTAAAAAAAAGAAAGGTTTTATGAAACCAGATCTGATTGGCACTGTTAATTCCGCAGAGATGAGATGACTTTGAGTTCAGCGTGCTTTACCGTACCGAACTCCTGGATTTCTTCCAGTATTCTGTCCAACTTTGGGAGCTCACCCCTCACTTTCACAAACGATTTCCACATCACAATCCAGGTCGGTGAGCCTTTCCCCATCACCAGACCGAGGAAGAGCTTGGAGCTGTCCATCCAGTTTCCCCTCTCCGCCAGCCGGTAGATTATCTGCAGGCAACAATGGTGCATTTGGCGCTGATTGGGCTGGCAAAGCGTAAACAGTGTGGAAAAGTGCCTGCAGCAGTTTTGAGTCGCGAAGCCCATTACGAGGGGGGGGGGAGGGCAATGGAATAACTGTTGTTAGTGTACGGCCCTGGGTTCCATCATGTCTAAGAGGAGTTTGTATGTTCTCTCCGTGACCGCGTGGGTTTCCTCCGGGTGCTCCGGTTTCCTCCCAAATTCCAGTTGGTAGGTTAACTGGTGAAATTAATTGTCCCATGATTAGGCGAGGATTAAATTGGGGGATTGCTGGGCAGCAGGGCCTGTTCTGAGCTGTCTATCTGACAACAAATAACTAAATAACTAAAGACATAAGCAAGCAAGCAACAGAACAGACAAAGTATAGACAATTACACCTTAGGCAACTGTACCTCATGTTCATCTGCACTCAAATGTCCTTCCTCTCTCAGCATCAGGCTGAACTTCCCAACCCCTCCTTCAATCGCCTCTGTCAGTCTCTCCCAGTAGAATTTCCCCAGCTGGAACAATTGGTAATCATCCCACTGCATCAGGAGCTCAGAGAGTGCGGACTTCGGATCTGTGGAGACAAATGGAGAAATTGGAAGTGAGAAATTATACACACCACTGTGAACGTAACAGTCATTGCTGAGAGGGAGAGAGACAGAGAGAGGGAGGGAGACAGAGAGAGGAGGAGAGACACACAGAGAGGGAGATAGATGGAGAAACCTTACTTTATACTTTATTGTCGCCAAACAATTGATACTAGAGCGTACAAACATCACAGCGATATTTGATTCTGCGCTTCGCGCTCCCTGTAGTACAAATCGATAGTAAATATTAAAAATGTAAATTATATATCATAAATAGAAAATAGAAAATGGAAAGTAAGGTAATGCAAAAAAACCGAGAGGCAGGTCCGGATATTTGGAGGGTACGGCCCACATCTGGTCAGGATCCGTTCAGCAGTCTGATCACAGTTGGAAAGAAGCTGTTCCCAAATCTGGCCGTACGAGTCTTCAAGCTCCTGAGCCTTCTCCCGGAGGGAAGAGGGACGAAAAGTGTGTTGGCTGGGTGGGTCATGTCCTTGAAAGGGAGAGAGAGAAAGGGACAGAGAGATGGGGCGAGAGGGACAGACAGAGAGAGAGAGACAGATAGGGAGAGGGAAAGAGAGACAGGGAGAAGGAGAGTGACAGAGAGAATGAGAGAGATGGAAGGGGAGAGACGGGGAGAAACAAAGAGAAATGGAGAGAGGGAGAGGTGGAGAGGAGGATGGAGAGACAGAGAGCAGGAGAGAGAGAGGGAGAGAGACAGAGAGAGTGAGAGAGACAGACACAAAGACAGAGAGACAGACAGCGATAGAGAGTTGGGATGTGAATGAATGTGTGTAGCACTGTGTGTGCTTTGTTCTACTGTGTCTGACTGTGTCTGTGTGTGTGTGTAGACTTCGGATCCCTGGAGAAATTATGCACAACGCAGCAATCATCATCATCATCATCACTGAGTGAGTGACAGAGTGAGGGAAGGAGTGAGAGAGTGAGGGATGGAGTGAGAGACTGAGAGATGGAGTGAGAGTCAGCAATGGAGAGAGAGTGAGGGATGGAGTTACAGAGTGAGAATGAGAGATGAAGTGAGAGAGTGAGGGATGGAGAACGTGGAAGAGTGCCATTGAACACTACAGTGCAGAAGGAGGCCCTTCAGCCCATCTAGACCATGCCAAAGAGGGAGAGTGCGACCGGGGAAGCGACAGTGAGAGCATGAGAGAGGAAGTGAGTGAGAGTGTGAGAGAGAGAATGAATGAGTGAGAGGCAATCAGAGAGAAAGTGAGAGTGAGCAAGGGAGTGTGAGAGGGAGAAAGAGAGAGCGCGAGAGCGTGAATGAATGCGTGAACTACCATGTGCTTGCATGACACTCCTGTGTTTCTCTGCACGCTGTCTGCATGTGAGTGTGAATGTCCACATCTCTGCAAGTTTGACTGTGTCTGTCTCTGTGCGTCTGCGCCATTCTGCACGTGAGTGTGTGTGTGTGTGTGTGTGTGTGTGTGTGTGTGTCTGTCTGTCTGTCTGTCTGTGCATGTTTGCAATTTGTCTCCAAAACCAGAATCTCACAGTGGGAGAGGAGGAGAACAAAAGGGACAGGGGAACAGTATCACCATCCGCAGGTCGTATCCTGCCCTGAGACCGGTTCCCTTGTCACACAAGGCTTTGTGATTCCTTGGAACTCACTGCCAAGACCTCTTTGAGGGGTCCCCTCTTCAGGTACATTTACCCTCACAGAGGCGTATAAAACCACGAGGGGCATAAATAAGGTGAATGGTCACTGTCTTCCCTTACTGCTCCCTCTAAGCTGCGCAGATGCATGGCCGCACAGTAACCGAAATGCTCCCACACACATAGCCTTTGTTGCCGTGCCAATGCAATAAAGGCAGATGAGAAAAAAAGTTTACGAAACGTTCAAGATTCCCTTTGTTGAACTGTGTTTCGTTGTACCCTTCAGTGAGTAAGTAGAAGAGAAAGTTGGTGATTTTTCAATGTCCATTCTAAATTTTCATTGTGTGCATCTTACAAAACCATGACGTTTAAAGAGCTGTGCAGGTTTCAGGCCGTGTAAAAATGTCCTGCTGTGAGCAGTGGGTGATAGACGCAGCTTTAAGATAAACTAGAGAGAATGCCCAAGGCAGGAGTGTTGGAAACTGGATGGGAAAGGTAGAAAGTGAGATGGGAAAGTCAAAAAAAGACACCAGAGGGGCAACTTCTTCACAGAGGGTGGTGTATACCAGACCATGCGAAATACCAGCAGAATCAGGCCATTTGGCCCGTCAGATCTGCTCCAACATTCAATCGCGGCTGATTTATTATCCCTCTCAACTCCACGCTGCTGCTCCCTCTCAATGACTTTCATGCCCTGACTGATCATGAACCTGTCAAACTCCGCTTTAAGCAAAAAGCATAAGAGCTGACCGTGGATTACAGGAGGAACGGAGACAGACTCACTCTGATCAGCATCAGTGGGACTGCAGTTGAGAGGGAGAGTAGTTTGAAGTGCCTCGCATCACTCCTACACATCACTGAACATCCCACCTGGACTGTACACACTGGCTGTGTGGCAAAAAAAAGCACAACAGCATCTCTTCCACCTCAGGCGACTGAAGAAGTTCACCAGAAGTCTCCAAATCTTCAAGACCTTCTACAGGGGCACTGAGAGCATCCGGACTGGCTGTATCACCGCCGGGTACGGGAACTGCGCCGACCCTGATCGTTGGGCACTGCAGAGAGTGGTGTGGACAGCCCAGTGCATCTGTGGATGTGAGCTTCCCTCCAGTCGAGACATTCACAGCACCAGGTGCAGAAAGGAGGCCTAGAAGATCATCGGGGACACCCGTCACCCCAGCCACAAACCGTTTCAGCCGCTTCCGCTGGCAAGCAGTACCACAGCACTAAAGTCAGGACTAACGGGCTACGGTACAGCTTCTTTCTACAAGCCATTAGACTTTTAAGTTCACACGTCTGTACTTTGTGAAGGAGTCATAACGCAAAGATTTTTACTCCCTCACGTTGTGGGACAGATGCAAGATTGAAATAAATTCCAAATTCTGTAATCAGAATTCCTAATGGACTTTAGGAGTTTGAGGAGAGTTGGCATGTCAACAAATGCACTCAAAAAATACTGTGGAGAGCATTCTGACAGGCTGCCTCACTGTCTGGAATGGAGGGGCTACTGCACAGGACCGATAGGAGCTGCAGAGGGATATAAATCTAGCCAGTTCCATCTTGTGCAGAGGGTTGTAAATTTAGTCGGCTCTATCTTGGGCACTAGCCGCTCAAGGAGCGGTGTCTCAGAAAGGCAGCGTCCATTATTAAGAACCTCCAGCACCCAAACATGTCCTTTTCTCACTGTTACCATCAGGAAGGAGGTACAGAAGCCTGAAGGCACACACTCAGCGATTCAGGAACAGCTTCTTCCCCTCTGCCATCCGATTCCTAAATGGACATTGAATCCTTGCACACAACCTGTTTTTTTTTTAATACAATTTCTGTTTTTGGCATGATGTTTAATCTATTCAATATACATGTACTGTAATTGATAGATTTATTTATTATGTACTTTGCGACGGGGTCATAATGCAAAGATTTTTTTCTCCCTCGCGGTTTGGATGTCTGTAAGATTTCAATAAATTCAGATTTAAAAGTACCCAATGACATGCCGTCTGTGGCAATGACTTCCACAGATTCGCCGCCCCCGGCAAAAGAAATTCCTCCTTGTCTCTGTTCTGATGAGGTGTCCTTCTATTCTGAGGCTGTGCCTTCTGGTCCCAGACTCTGCCACTATAGGAAACGTCCTCTCCACGTCTACTCTATAGGACTTGCAATAATCCATAGTTTTAATGAGATCCACCACCCCACAACCCTGTTCTTCTGAACTCCAGTGAGTACAGGCCCAGAGATAGTAACACTCTTTGACCAAGCTTGCCCATGCAGACCCAGGTGCTGATCTAAGCCAGTCCTGTTTGACCCATGGCCCTTTCCATTCTTCCATCTATCTGCCTGCTCTGCAGGAGAGCAATGGGGGGCCTCACAGTCAAGTTTATGATTATGAGGTGCAGATAAGCTGGATGGTAACATCCTTTTCCCCAGGGTAGGGGAGCCCAGAACTGGGGGAGGAAAGGGGGGGGTGAAAGGGTAAACACAAGGGGTTGAGGGGTAAACAGGGTGAGAGATGGAGGTGATTACGAGGAACCAGCTGCCAGAGGATGAGGTTGAGGTGGGGACAGCAGTATTCTTGACGAAGCACTTGGTTTGGTACACAGAGGAAGATGGGATGAATGCCAATAATTGGGGCTGGCAGGGTTGGGCTCATGGATAGCATGGGCAGGATGGGCTGAAGGGCTGAATTGCTCCACGTCCCTGTCCAAATGTCTTTTAAACACTGCCAATGGACCCGCCTCTGCCACTCATACCGTAGACCTGCCACCTTCAGTGTCAAAACAAACCTGCCCCATTAAATTCTTTCCCCTCTCACCCTAAACGTTTGCCCCACTGGCTTGAGGCTCCCCGACCCCAGGGAAAAGACTGCAACCACTCCCCTTATCATGCCTCTCCCCACCGTCCAGACCTCCGTGCGGTCACCCCGCTCCGAACTCCTGCCTTTCGAAGAACCAGGCATGGGAGCAGAAGAAGGCCGTTCAGCCCATCGGCTTCTCTGCTCTGCCATTCCGTCACCCACCTGGGTCCCTGTCCTCTGTCAGCGCCAGCACGTCTGCCCTGGAGTTGGCGTTTGTTGCCATGGCGACACCGGGCCACTGTCAGCTCCTGCACTCTGGAACAAAGAGTAGATTTGTCAGTGACGATTTGTGGAGTTGTTTTGCAGTTTATGTACAGCTTTTCATAAATTCTGTTATCTCTTTATTTTCCTGTACAGGGTTAAGGTGAGAGGGGAGGGGCACCGGGAGGCGGTGGGGGGGTTGCTGTCGGTACATGGAACAAGCTGCCAGACAAAGTGCTTGAGGATAGGTAACAAGTAGAAACTTTGGTAAAAACTGACTTTGACTTTGAAGGTGAGACGGGAGGCAGATTTGACAATTTGGTTCATCATCTCCAACCATTTATTTCACATCAGTGTACGCACAGTATACTCAGAGACTGGCAATCACCATTCGAGTTTTAGCTTCAGTTGGAAGTCAACAGGCTGTAGCAGCTAGCTACAAACTGGCGTCAAGCACGGGGTCCTCCATAATTTCGGAGGTCTGTGAAGCTTTATGAAAAGCATTGCAGCCAGAGTTCCTTCCCTGCCCTTCAGTCGCTCACTGGGAAGCTCTTGCAGCATAGGAGGAAATGCGATGCTACCAAGCGGATCAATCACAGTTGTTGTGGTCTGCGTCGCCGTGACGCGTAGTTACATTTTGGGAGAGGTGAGCGTCAGGCTACGATGTAAGGTACACGGCTACGGCGTAGATTTGACGCAGAAGTATAAGTTGGCCTTCGGACCTCGGCACAGTACTGTATAGGTAGATACTTTATTTATCCCAAAGGAAGTTACACTGTCACATCAGCATTACAAGTGCACAGATATACAAATATTAGACGAGCAGCAGAGAGAATTGAAAACGTTATCTCAAACAGTAACAGGAGGGGGAGTCTCTTCCCCAACTATCAGTTGACAGATTATCATTTAAATGGTGAAAGATTGCAGCATGCTGTTGTGCAGAGGGACTTGGGAGTGTTTGTTCATGAAAAGCAAAAAGTTGGCTTGCAGGTTCAGCAGGTTATTAAGAAGGCGAGGGGGATGTTGTCCTTCATTGCTACAGGGATTGAATTTAAGAGCAGGGAGGTGATGCTGGAACTGTACAGGGTACAGGTGAGGCCACACCTGGAGTACTATGTGCAGTTCTGGTCTCCTTACCTGAGGAAGGATAGACTGGCTTTGGAGTCGGTGCGGAGGAGGTTCACCAGGTTGATTCCAGGGATGAGGGGGTTAGACTATGAGGAGAGATTGAGTCACCTGGGACTGTACTCTCTGGAATTCAGAAGAATGAGAGGGGATCTTATCGAAACATACAAAATTATGAAAGGGATAGATAAGATAGAGGTGGGAAAGTTGTTTCCACTAATAGGTGAGACCAGAACTACAGGAAACAGCCTCATAGTTCGGACAAGTAGATTTGGGATGGGGGTGAGGAGGAACTGCTTTCCCCAGAGGGTGGTGAATCTGTGGAATTCTCTGCCCAGTGAAGCCGTGGAGGCTGCCTCAGTAAATATGTTTAAGACAAGGTGGGATAGATTTTTGCAGACTCCTGCTCCTATTTCTTATGTACTTATGGGAAGGTGAAGCTGAATCGCATTGGTCCATCATAGAGTCAGGTGGTCGTTATAAATACCTGAACAGCCAATCATGTGGCAGCAACTTAATGCATCAGAGCATGCAGGCATGGCCATGAGGTTCAGCTGCTGTTCAGACCAGAATGGGGAAGAAGTGTGACCCAAGTGACCTTGACCGTGGCGACAGTTGATCAGAGTATCTCAGAAACTGCTGCTGATCTCCTGGGATTTTCAGCTTACAGAGAATGGTGCGAAAAACAAGGGGGAAAATAGCATCCAGCGTGGGCACAAATGCTTCGTCGATGAGGGAAGCCAGAGGAGAAAGGCCAGAATGCTCCAAGCTGACAGGAAGGTGACGGTAACTCAGACAAGCATGTGGCAAACCTTGGAAGGAGATGGCCCCATCGGGTCCCAGTCTGTACCGAATTTAGTGGACACGGGGTGTGCACTCTCTGGGACATGTGAAGCCCTTGTTACCCCATCACAGGAAGGACGTTGAACGTCTGCAGAAGGAGTCTGCCTGGATTAGCGAAAAGGGGAATTCTCCGCGCACTTCAGGATGTTGAGGGAGCACATGCCCGTCCCCGTGGAGCAGTTTGTGGTGGAAGGACGTTCCTGCATGCCAACGTCTCCAACGTATCGATGCAATAGCAAAAAGGTGGCTCTACTTCACCAGGAGTTTGAGGGGATTGGCTCGGGCACCAGAGACTCCTGTAAACTTTCACAGAGGCATCCTGCGGGGAGCATTCAGACTGGTCACCTCACCATCTGGTATGGAGGGGGCACTGCGCAGGGTCGTAAACTCAGCTGGCCCCTGCCCCCGGCAAGGACACGCTCAACAGGTGATACCCCAAAAAGGGCAGCATCCATCATTAAGGATGCTCAGCATGCAGGACGTGACCTCTCCTCATTGCTGCTTTCAAGGAGGCATTACAAGAAAAGCTTCTTCACCCCCACCACCAGGTTTCTGACTGGACATTGAACCCACCCACACTGCCTCACTATTTTTTGCTCAATTTCTGATCTTTATTGTAATTGACAATTTATTTTACGCCCTGCACTCTACAACAGATTGCACGACACATCTCAACGACTAGTAAGCCTGATTCTGGTTTTGAAGAGGGTAAGAGCTGTGAGGAGAGATCGGACACACACTTGGATCATTTTTCTTTCTGGAGCATCAAAAACTGTGGAACAATTTGAGAGAATCTGACAGCCACATGAGACCCTGGTCAAACTGCACTTGGAATACTGTGCTCAGTTCTGGTCCCCTCACGACAGGAAGGATGTGGATATTATAGGGAGAGTGCAGAGGAGATTTATGAGGATGTTGCCTGATGGCATGAATATTGAATTCTCTAATTCCATTAATGCCCCTCCTCCCCTTTTAACCCCATCCCTTTTTTTATTTAAAATTTTTATATTTTTTTATTTTTCCCCTTTTTCTCTCTCTCTCTTTCTCTTTTTTTCTCCCTCTGTCCCTCTCACTATAACTCCTTGCCTGCTCTCCACCCTCTGGGCTCCTCTCCCCCCTTCTCTCTCTCCCCGGGCTTCCTGTCCCATGATCCTCTCCCTTCTCCAGCCTCGTATCCCTTTTGCCAATCAACTTTTCAGCTCTTAGATCCCCCCACCCCCGTTCCCTCCTGTCTTCTCCTACCATTTTGGATCTCCCCCTCCCCCTCCCACTTCCAAATCTCTTACTATCTCTTCTTTCAGTTAGTCCTGATGAAGGGTCTCGGCCTGAAACGTCGACTGTACCTCTTCCTAGAGATGCTGCCTGGCCTGCTGCGTTCCACCAGCATTTTGTATGTGTAGCTTGAATTTCCAGCAACTGCAGATTTCCTCACGTCTGCAAGGATGTCGCCTGGATTGGGGAGCATGCCTTCTGAGAATAGGTTGAGTAAACTCGGCCTTTCCTCCTTGGAGCGACGGAGGATGAGAGGTGACTTGATAGAGGTGTATGAGATGACGAGGGGCATTGATCATGTGGATAGTCAGAGGCTTTTTCCCAGGGCTGAAATGGCTAACACCAGAGGGCACAGTTTTAAGGTGCTTGGAAATAATACCAAGGGGATGTCAGAGGTAAGTTTTTCACACAGAGAGTGGTGGGTGTGTGGAATGCACTGCTGGTGACGGTGGTGGAGGCGGATACAATAGGCTACATGGAGCTTGGGAAAATAGAGGGCTATGTGGTAGGGAAATTCTGGGCAGTTTCTAGAGTAGGTGGGCTGAAGGGCCTGTAATGTGCTGTAAATTTCTGTGTTCTATGTAAGTGTTGATCGGGTTGTAGATATGGTAGTCTGTCTTTTTGCCCCAGAAGTAATGTCGGATATTGCAGGGGAAAAGCAAACACATACTATGTGCTGGAGGAAAGTTCCTCCAGCGTTTTGTGTGTATTACGATGGATTTCCGGCATCTGCAGAATCTCTTGGCTTTTGCAAGGCAGAGAGTTTTTTTAAGTTACTACATGGGGAGTGGCGGGGGAGGGTGGAGGTGCGGAAAGAACTGCCAGGGAAGTTGGAAGTAGAAATGGCAGAGGATGCTGAGACCGGGACACCAACCTGTCTTCACCTGTCGCCTGAGAGCTTGTACTTCCTCCCCTCCCTCCCCGCATCCTATTCTGGCTTCTCCGACCTTTCATTCCACTGTTTATTCCTTCCGTAGACACTGCCTAACCTACTGAGCTCCTCCAGCATTTTGCCTGTTCTATCCCCTGCAATGTTTAATGTAGACACTTCACTTTGTTTATTCACGCGTAATTCATTCCCAGATTAAATTCTAACTTTCCTAGGTTATTGAGCGGTATATGTGTGTTACGTGGACTACTGTGCTTTACATCCTGCTCCTGAGAAACGCAGTCTCGTTTGACAGTACCCATGTAAATAGTTAAATGACAATAAAGAGCCCTGCAGATTGTATATAGTGAAAGACAATATTGCGAATTAAAATGTAGTCCCTTCCATGATTAACCAATTCTACGGGCGGGACATCGTGCTCGTTCCCCAGAGTGATGGGTGCGTTGCCCTATGAGGAGCGTGGACACGCGGTTGGGGGGTGGGGCGGCAGGGGGTGGCCGCGCGCTTGGCGAGAGTGATGGGCGGATTGTCCAATGAAAAACGTAATCGTAGAGGGGCGGGTTCACACCGGTACGAATCGCTCCGCCCACCGGTTCCCCCGCCGCGTCTCCCGGACTCACCCGTTCGATACGAAACCCAGACAGGAAAGTGGGCTTAAATGTCTGCGGCCGACTTCAAGCTGCACCCGGAGCCGGTTCTGTTAAACGTCTGGCGACTTCCCCCCGCACTTGAGGGCTCCAAGGGACTCACCGAGGGGAACTCCGCCCTCAAACGCTTCCCAAAAGACCGGAGTCCCTCAGTGACCCACTCCCGTAGACGATCAAGGAAGTCGAGACGGTTACACCCCCAGCGGTGTGCGCATGCGCCGGAGCTACAGCCCCCGTCTGGCTGCGGAAAGTAGTTCTCTTCCTTTCCTCACTGTACAATTGTAAAGGAAACCAAATGATTGGTATAATAAGCATAAGGAATGCAATAAAGTCATATAAATACATAATATGAGCACTATCTATGTAGCATTGATTGCACAAGATTGTTTTCAGATTCAAGATTCAAGATCGTCGACGATGCAGTGCCCTGGTTCGCATCTTCACTGTTATGCTGTAGCTATTTCACTTAGCAGCTCTGTAAGAGCGGTCTGTTCTGCTTTCAGCCTGTTTGGGTTATAGTTGAAGGGATGAGGTGCACACAAGGAAATCTGCAGATGCTGGAAATTCAAGCAAAACACACAAAAAATGCTGATGGAATGCAACAGGCCAGGCAGCATCACTAGGAAGAGGTACAGTCGACGTTTCGGGCCGAGACCCTTCGTCAGGACTAACTGAAGGAAGAGTTAGTAAGAGATTTGAAAGTGGGAGGGGGAGGGGGAGATCCAAAATGATAGGAGAAGACAGGAGGGGGAGTGATGGAGCCAAGAGCTGGACAGGTGATTGGCAAAAGGGATACTAGACTGGAGACGGGAGAGGATCATGGGATGGAAAGCCTGGGGAGAGAGAGAAGCGGGGAGGGGAGCCCGGAGGGTGGCGAGCAGGCAAGGAGTTTTTGTGAGAGGGACAGAGGGAGAAAAAAGAGAGAGAGAAATAAAGGGGGAAAATATAGAAAATAAATAAATAAGGGATGGGGTGTGAAGGGGAGGAGAGGCATTAACGGAAGTTAGAGAAGTCAATGTTCATGCCATCAGGTTGGAGGCTACCCAGACGGAATATAAGGTGTTGAGAGTAATCGGGCAGTGGGCAAATGAGCCCTCTTGTGCTGTTTGATCTCGTCACTTGATCCCGCGCCTTCATTAATCAGGTCCAACACTTGCCTTTCTTGGATCTTGCCCCTCCTGACAAAGGTCATTGGGTCTGTTGAGGTGTGGTCAGGGTTAATCAGGGTGTGCCTAGGTTTGTGGGGGTGTGACCAGGGTTAATCGGGATGAGGTGGAATATGTGCCATCTGGGTGAGGGACAATGGGCTTTCGTTCGTGAGGAGATAAACATTAAAGATGCTTGGGAGAGCCAGTCGCAGCATACGATCCGGTGGGAGACCCGTTTGTTCCAGATGGATTGTGAGCAACGTTCGGAAGGTGGGGTGGGTTTCCACGCTGACAGAGAAGCTCCAATTTGTGCGCATTGCATTGGTGCTGCTTCCTGCACACATGCTGAACTCGTTGACTTTATTAACTTTGCCTCCAACTTTCACCCTGCCCTCAAGTTTACCCGGTCCATTTCCGACACCTCCCTCCCCTTTCGAGATCTTTCTGTCTCTGTCTCTGGAGACAGCTTATCCACTGATATCTACTATAAGCCTACTGACTCTCACAGCTATCTGGACTATTCCTCTTCTCACCCTGCCTCTTGCAAAAATGCCAACCCCTTCTCGCAATTCCTCCGTCTCCGCCGCATCTGCTCTCAGGATGAGGCTTTTCATTCCAGGACGAGGGAGATGTCCTCCTTTTTTAAAGAAAGGGGCTTCCCTTCCTCCACCATCAACTCTGCTCTCAAATGCATCTCCCCCATTTCACTCACATCTGCTCTCACTCCATCCTCCCGCCACCCCACTAGGAATAGGGTTCCCCTGGTCCTCACCTACCACCCCACCAGCCTCTGGGTCCAACATATTATTCTCCGTAACTTCCGCCACCTCCAACGGGATCCCACCACTAAGCACTTCTTTCCCTCCCCCGCCTCTCTGCTTTCCGCAGGGATCGCTCCCTACGTGACTCCCTTGTCCATTCGTCCTCCTCATCCTTCTCCACTGTTCTCTCTCCTGGCACTTATCCTTGTAAGCGGAACAAGTGCTACACATGCCCTTACACTTCCTCCCTTACCACCATTCAGGGCCCCAAACAGTCCTTCCAGGCGAGGTGACACTTCACCTGTGAGTCGGCTGGGGTGATATACTGTGTCCGGTGCTCCTGATGTGGCCTTCTATATATTGGCGAGACCCGGCGCAGACTGGGAGACCGCTTTGCTGAACACCTACGCTCTATTCACCAGAGAAAGCAGGATCTCCCAGTGGCCACACATTTTAATTCCACATCCCATTCCCATTCTGACATGTCTATCCACGGCCTCCTCTACTGTAAGATGAAGCCACACTCAGGTTGGAGGAACCACACCTTATATTCCATCTGGGTAGCCTCCAACCTGACGGCATGAACATTGTCTTCTCAAATTTCCGCTGAAGCCCCACCTCCCCCTCGTACCCCATCCGTTATTTATTTTTATACACACATTCTTTCTCTCACTCTCCTTTTTCTCCCTCTGTCCCTCTGACTATACCCCTTGCCCATCCTCTGGGACCCCCCCCCGCCTTGTCTTTCTCCCCGGACCTCCTGTCCCATGATCCTCTCGTATCCCCTTTGCCAATCACCTGTCCAGCTCTTGGCTCCATCCCTCCCCCTCCTGTCTTCTCCTATCGTTTTGTATCTCCCCTCCCCCTCCCACTTTCAAATCTCTTACTAGCTCTTGCTTCAGTTAATCCTGACGAAGGGTCTCGGCCAGAAAAGTCGACTGTACCTCTTCCTAGAGATGCTGCCTGGCCTGCTGCGTTCACCAGCAACTTTGATGTGTGTTGCTTGAATTTCCAGCATCTGCAGATTTCCTCGTGTTTGTGTCGATAGAGGTGTACAAGGTGATTAGAGGCTGCTATGTTCCATGTTCCAGGACATGTGCATAATAATCGATAATTACATAATATATGTACTCTGGCTCCTGACAGAGAGAGAGAAAAATTTCCCGCACTTCTCCTTTGAAATAAAACCTTAAATGTAAATCTCTCACGTGTGAACTTTTGTGTGCTTCGTGCTGGGAACGCGGCAGCGTCTGGACCGGGACTTGAACCCGGAACTCTCCGTCGGAGGCGGAGGTGATAATGGGTCGGGGAAGACAGCGAGGAATGAGATCAATGCCAGAGTAGTCAGTCAACCTCCGGTGGGCGCTCTGGAGCCGGATTTTCCCGGAGCCTGGATAGCTCAGTCGGTAGAGCATCAGACTTTTAATCTGAGGGTCCAGGGTTCAAGTCCCTGTTCAGGCGTTGACTTTTATATCGTGAGTTTGACCCGTTGCTTTCCATCTAAACGACTTCTGGAACGCGCTTTGTAAGCTTCTGCCTGTCTCGTCCTTTTGACATCTTTGGCATTTCACACGAGTCCCGGAGTCAGAGAGTCGGAGACATAAGCAACTACAGAAACAAGCGGGATGAGTCATCGTTATACAGAAGTTCACATGACGTAGACAGGCCCATCAGCTCACGGGTCACCGTCATACACAGGTTCACATGACGTAGACTGGCCCATCGGCTCAACAGGGTATCGTCATACACAGGTTCACATGACGTAGACTGGCCCATCGGCTCAACAGGGTATCGTCATACACAGGTTCACATGACGTAGACTGGCCCATCGGCTCAACAGGGTATCGTCATACACAGGTTCACATGACGTAGACTGGCCCATCGGCTCAACAGGGTATCGTCATACACAGGTTCACATGACGTAGTTCGGCCCTTCAGCTGAACGGGCTCCTGCGATGCCACATTCGAGTCAGGCCCATCCGCCGGCGTTTGTCCCCAGCGATCTTCTGAAAGTTTCCAGTCAACGCCCCTGTCCACGTGTCTTTTAAATGTCTGTCATTGCCGTTCCGCGTACCCCGTCGGAGTTCCACTCTCCATTCCCATTTCGACAGGTCGGCCCACGGCCTCCCCTCCTGCTCCACTCCTCTCCACAGTGAGGTCACTCTCAGGTCGGAGGACCAATGGCCTCCAACCTGACGATATGAACAGTGATTTTTTTCCAACTCCTTCCCCACCACACACCCCCAGCCTCAACGCGGGCGATGCCAACAGGCTCAATAAACTGATTAGAAAGTCTGGGTGTGTTACAGGAGTCAAACTGGACACACTGGAGGCGGTGGCGGAACAGAGGACCCTACGGGAAATCCTGGCCAATACTGGACAATGTTTCTCACCCTCCGCATAGCAAATTACACAGCATCCACGCCAACCGGGGGTTTGGGAGGGGTGGGGCTCCTCAATCTCAGATGTCTGGCGGGGCCGGAGATTGTCTTCCCTGGACTTACACAGCCAAGGAAACGAGAGCGTTTCGATTGCCACTCCGGATCTGATGCATCATAATACAGGAAGATAGTGAGCACGTTAAGATTTAGCTGTATGAATAGCCTGACTGTTTTACAGAAAGTAACTGTCGGTGCAGGACTATTGGTGCATAAGGTAACTCTGACAGGAGATAGAAACATAGAAACATAGAAAATAGGTGCAGGAGTAGGCCATTCGGCCCTTCAAGCCTGCACCGCCATTCAGTACGGTCATGGCCGATCATCCAACTCAGAACCCTGTACCTGCCTTCTCTCCATACCCCCTGATCCCTTTAGCCACAAAGGCCATCTAACTCCCTCTTAAGTATAGCCAATGAACGGGCCTCAACTGTTTCATGTGGCAGAGAATTCCACAGATTCATCACTTTCTGTGTGAAGAAGTTTTTCCTCATCTCGGTCCTAAAAGGCTTCCCCTTTATCCTCAAACTGTGACTCCTCTTTCTGGACTTCCCCAATATCGGGAACAATCTTCCTGCATCTAGCCTGTCCAATCCCTTTAGGATTTTATACGTTTCGTTAAGATCCGCCCCCCCCCCCGAATCTTCTAAATACCAACGAGTATAAGCCTATCTCCCGCTCCCAGCCGCGCACACGCGGACAGTCCTCCAAATCTAGGGCAGGCCTCCGGACTTCCGACCGACCCTCGGGCTTCGCTGCGTCTAATCTCAGTCTATTCCGCATTCTCCCTCGACCGCAGTAACACATCACCCCCTTGAAAGTCAGGAAATGCGACAGCTCTGCCTTAGAAGCAGTCAGAAGTATACAGTACACTGTCACGGTTGAAGATGCTTCCCTTCAGTGGTGAACCAACTATCTCACCTCTCAGTTAAATAGCCGACCCCTAATATTGGCAATGATGTCCCGGGACAACAAGCACCCTGCTCTCAATCATGCCTTCTGGATGGAGCACTAGGACATCACAACGAAGAAGCCAGCCCTTCGGCCCACACAGTCCGTGCCAACCATTTACCGCCCAGTCCCATCGACTCACGCCCCGACTGTAGCCCTCCCCAATCGTGTAGCCAGCCAAATTTCTCTTAGGCGTTGCGGTGTTAGAGGTTTCGATCGAGTTTCTTCTCACTCCTGTAAAACTCCAGCAGATGCACGCCCAACCCGTCCAATCTCTTCTTCAAATACCGTCTTCCCATTTCACAGCGTCAGTCAATTGAACCTTCTCTGATCTCTTCCACCCCGCTTCTGTAAGAGCGGTGACCAATGCTGTGGACAATTCTCCGGTCGTGATCTCACCAGTGTCCGATATAGAAATATTATGCAATGAAATATATATATATATTGTGGAATTGTGGAATGACACTTATATACAGATATGAAATTAACATAATGTTGGCTAACGTCTATTTATGTTTTCTAATCAGGTTAATGTTGTTCCATTATTGAAGGATCGAAATGGGGATAATCCTGTAAAAGACGGGTCAGTGAGTCTCAAGTCAGTGCTTGCGAATTTGTTGGGGAAGGTTCTTAGAGACAGGATTAACGAGCATTTGGGAAGATCCAGCCTTGTTTGGAACCGTCAGCGGGGTTTTGTGTGGGGCAAGTCGTGCCCCTTACGGACCCGACTGAGCTCGGGCTCTTCTCTCTGGAGAGAGGCAGGATGAGTTATGACACGGTAGAGGTGTAGAAGGTCATTCGATACACAGATCGAGTGGATAGCCAGAGACTCCACCGTCCTTCGCCCCCCCCCACCCTCCAGGGAAAACTGGCTAACACGACGGGGGCATATTTTTTTTAGCGATTAGTGGAAAATATGGTGAGGACAGCAGATGTATGTTTTTCACACAGAGTGTGGCGGGTGCGTGAACCGCCCTGCCAGAGATGGCAGTAGAGGCAGATACTTAATGGGAATTGAAGAAACTCTTAGATAGACACGTAGATCATAGAAAACAAAAAACGGAGGGTAATGCGGGAGAGAGAGGTTAGTTTGATCTAACCCTTAAAAGATAAAATGGTCGGCATAACATCGGTGGCCGAAGGACCTGCACTTTGCAGTAATGTCTTATTGTCATAACGGGGGAGCTGGGAGCGGACCCAAATGCAAGACACAGACTCTGAAGTACTAGGAGCAGGACTTGACTAGAGTTTGGGATGTGACTGGAAGCAGACTTGGAGCTGGGACAAGAGCACAGACTAGGCTAGGAGAGCGGGACCAGGACAGGGAACTGGGAACTAGGAGCCTGTGCATGGACTCCGACCCAGAGGCTGGACAAGGACCCAGACCCCTAGGCAAGGCGAGGTGAGTCTTCAGACGAGGCAAGGTGAGGCAAGGCGAGGCTTCAGGCAGGGCTCGGGCAGGAAGGTGAAGGGAAGAGCAGGGAGCAGTCCAGCAACTGAAGCTGAACCCGGGAGCTGTTTGTGTAGCCAGCCCAAGATCTGAATCATGTGCTTCGATTAAGGCATACAACAGGACAAGGGAAAACCGGAAAACCTGTAATACGGATCGATGGGCCGGACCATGAACCGGAATGCGGACTTCACGGACTGGACCATGACACCTATGCTGTCATCTCTGTTCTGAAAGCTGTGTATTCTCTAACTCTAGTACATCCTCAAATGAGGTGCCTAATGGGTATAGGAAATGCAAGAAAAACTTAAAAATGAAATCAGGAGGACTAAAGGAAGGTATGAGAGTGCTCTAGCAGACATGAAGGAGAATCCCAAGGACTTCTACAAATATATTGAGGTTAAAAGGTTGTTCAGTCGTTAAGAAGAATCGGACTCTTCGTGACCTCATGGACTCCTGTACACCAAGCCTTCTTGTTGGCAACTGACTCTGTCGGATCCCTCAAGGCCATACGCACTGTCTGTGTAATATTATCTATCCATTGTAGCCTCTGTCGTCCTCTCCTTCTTTTACCTTCTGTTTTGCCTAACACGAGAGTCTTCTCCAAGGAATCCTGTCTTCTCATGATGTGGCCAAAATATTTGAGCTTTTATCTCATAATCAAGCCCCCTAGTGAGCAGTCGGGCTGTATTTCTTCAAGTATTGACTTGTTGGGTCTTCTTGTTGTCCAACGAACCCTTAACACTTTCCTCCAGCATCCAAATTCAAAGGCGTCGATTCTTTTGTATTCAGCCTCACTAATGGTCCAGCTCTCACCGCCATATATCACAACTGGAAATACCATAGACGTGACCATAAGGATCGCTGTAGACAATGTTGTGTCTCTGCTCTTCAGTACTTTATCCAAATTTTCCATCGCTGCCCTCCCCAGAACTAAGCATTTAATTTCGTGGCTGCAGTTACCATCTATACAAATCTTTGCACCGAGGAAGACAAGGATTGCACAAGCGTGGCCTTCTTGAAAATCAGAGTGGCCATCTATGCAAGGGTTAGGGTGGGAGGGGGATGGGTGGCGATCTTAAATTGACTGTTTGTATCTGTATTTATTCGGGAGGCGGACACAGAGTCAAGGACCGCTACGTGAAACCAAGCGACATAGGTGAAAACAAGTCTTCGCTCGGATGAGCTCAGTGCCTCCTACGCTCGCTTTGACCGTCAAAACAAGAAGGAACTCCCACGAATTCCCACGAGTCCCCGATGATTCCATGAGTTCAGTCTCTGAGGCCGGGGTGAGAGCATTCTTCAGGCGGGTGAATACATAGAAAGCATCCAGGCCAGATGGTCTACCTGACCGAATACAAAAGAACTGTGCTGAACAGTTCACTGACATATTTAACCCTTCGGGTAGGCAGTCTAAGATACCCATCTATTTCAACTATAGCATTGCCGAAGAACAACGTGGTGACCTGGCGAATTGACTACCATCCAGTAGCAATTACAAATCCTCGTGATGAAGTGCTTCGAGAGGTTGGTGATAAAACGTTTCAACTCCTGCCTGAAAGAGTCTTGTATGCACTCGAATTTCCCTACCGCCACCATCGCTCAATCCTGGAACGTCTGGACAGCGAAGAGGCGCACATCACGATGCTCTTCATCGACGACAGCTCGGCATTCAATACTATCCTCTGCCCAAAAACTCAATTCGGCCTCAATACACCCTGGTGCAGTTAGTTCCTCGATGTAACGACCTGTAGACCCCAGTCCGTTCGAATTGGTAACAACACCTCTACGGTTTCCATTAGCACATTCGCGCCACAATTCTGTGTGCCTGGACCCCTGCTCTACACGCATCATACAGGGAACTGCAAGGTCAAGCAGAGCTCAAGTTCTGTGTTTAACTGTACTGCCGGCACCGCTGCCGCTGGCCGAATCAAACGCGGTGACCACTCAGCATTTGGGAAGGAGATTGAAACTCTGGCTGAGTGGTGCTACAACAACAACGACCTCTCACTCAGTGCCGGCAAGACCAAGGGGATGATTATTGAATGCAGGAGGAGGAAGCTGGAGACCGTGAGTCAGTCTTTATCGAGGGATTAAAGGCGCAGTGGTTCAGTAAACTTTAGATACCTCACTGTAACTATTTTAGAGGATCTGTCCTGGGTCCATCACGTGAGTGCCATTACCATAAGTCATAGGAGCAGATTTAAGCCCTGTGGCCCATCGAGTTTGCTCCACTATTTCATTGTGATCCAATTTTCCTCTGAGCTCAAATCTTCTGTCTTCCCTCCATATCCCCCCATGTCCTGAACAATCAAGCATCTACCAACCACTGCCTTAAAATACGTGAAGACTTGGCCTCCACAGCTGCCTGCGGTAAATAATTCTACAGATTCACCACTCTCTGGCAAAAGACATTGCTCCTCATCCATTTTAAAATGATGCTCTTCTATCCTGAGGCTGTGTCCTCTGATCTTAGACTCTACCGCCATAGGAAACATCCTCTCCACATGCTCTATCAAGGCCCTTCAGCATTCGATAGGTTTCAATGAGGTCATCGCCCATTCTTCTAAATTCCAGTGAATGCAGGCCCAAAGGCATCAGACGCTCTACATACGATAAGTCATTCAACCCTGAAATCATTTTCGTGAACCACCTTTGAACACTCTCCAATTTCAGCACATCCTTTCCAAGATAGGAGACCCACAATCTGCTCACAATACTCCAGTCTGAAAATTACTTTCATATTCTCGTCCTCTTGAAATGAAGGCTAATATTCCGGTCTTTACCATCCCCTCCGACCTTCAACTGTCGGAGGCAGAACGCTCTGTTCTCAGTAAGGGCCTCACGTTTGTCCCCCTTCGCCCACACCTCAGCGAGTTCCGTGTTCGCCACGATGCGGAACTTTTCTTCCGCCGTCTCCGTCTCCGAGCCTACTTCTTCGGCAAGGACTCTTCCACCCCCACCGATGACCCCTTCTCCCGTCTTCATCCCTCCTCTTCTTCATGGACACCCCGCTCTGGTCTTCTGCCTGCTCTGGATCTCTTTATTGCCAACTGCCGACGGGACATCAACCGTCTCGACTTCACCGCACCTTGTCCCCATTCCAACCTCACTCCTTCGGAACGCTCTGCTCTCCACTCCCTCCGCACTAATCCTAACATTATTATTAAACCCGCTGATAAGGGGGGTGCTGTTGTAGTCTGGCGTACTGACCTCTACCTTGCCGAGGCACAGCGACAACTCGCGGATACCTCCTCTTATTTACCCCTCGATCGTGACCCCACTAAGGAGCACCAGGCCATTGTCTCCCACACTATCAACGACTTTATCCGCTCAGGGGATCTCCCTTCCACTGCTACCAACCTTATAGTTCCCACACCCCGCACTTCCCGTTTCTACCTCCTACCCAAGATCCACAAACCTGCCTGTCCTGGCCGACCTATTGTCTCAGCTTGCTCCTGCCCCACCGAACTCGTTTCTGCATACCTGGACACTGTTTTATCACCCCTTGTTCAATCCCTTCCGACCTATGTTCGTGACACTTCTCACGCTCTTAAACTTTTCGATGATTTTAAGTTCCCTGGCCCCCACCGCTTTATTTTCACCTTGGATGTCCAGTCCCTATATACTTCCATCCCCCATCAGGAAGGTCTCAAAGCTCTACGCTTCTTTTTGGATTCCAGACCTAATCAGTTCCCCTCTACCACCACTCTGCTCCGTCTAGCAGAATTAGTCCTTACTCTTAATAATTTCTCCTTTTGCTCCTCCCATTTCCTCCAAACTAAAGGTGTAGCTATGGGCACCCGCATGGGTCCTAGCTATGCCTGCCTTTTTGTTGGGTTTGTGGAATAATCTATGTTCCGTGCCTATTCTGGTATCTGTCCCCCACTTTTCCTTCGCTACATCGACGACTGCATTGGCGCTGCTTCCTGCACGCATGCAGAACTCGTTAACTTTATTAACTTTGCCTCCAACTTTCACCCTGCCCTCAAGTTTACCTGGTCCATTTCTGACACCTCCCTCCCCTTTCTAGATCTTTCTGTCTCTGTCTCTGGAGACAGCTTATCCACTGATGTCTACTATAAGCCTACTGACTCTCACAACTATCTGGACTATTCCTCTTCTCACCCTGTCTCTTGCAAAAACGCCATCCCCTTCTCGCAATTCCTCCGTCTCCGCCGCATCTGCTCTCAGGATGAGGCTTTTCATTCTAGGACGAGGGAGATGTCTTCATTTTTTAAAGAAAGGGGCTTCCCTTCCTCCACTATCAACTCTGCTCTTAAACGCATCTCCCCCATTTCACGTACATCTGCTCTCACTCCATCCTCCCACCACCCCACTAGGAATAGGGTTCCCCTGGTCCTCACCTACCACCCCACCAGCCTCCGGGTCCAACATATTATTCTCCGTAACTTCCGCCACCTCCAACGGGATCCCACCACTAAGCATATCTTTCCCTCCCCGCCTCTCTCTGCATTCCGCAGGGATCGCTCCCTACACAACTCCCTTGTCCATTCGTCCCCCCCATCCCTCCCCACTGATCTCCCTCCTGGCACTTATCCGTGTAAGCGGAACAAGTGCTACACATGCCCTTACACTTCCTCCCTTACCACCATTCAGGGCCCCAAACAGTCCTTCCAGGTGAGGCATCACTTCACCTGTGAGTCGACTGGGGTGATATACTGCGTCCGGTGCTCCCGATGTGGCCTTTTATATATTGGTGAGACCCGACGCAGACTGGGAGACCGCTTTGCTGAACATCTACGCTCTGTCCGCCAGAGAAAGCAGGATCTCCCAGTGGCCACACATTTTAATTCCACATCCCATTCCCATTCTGACATGTCTATCCACGGCCTCCTCTACTGTAAAGATGAAGCCACACTCAGGTTGGAGGAACAACACCTTATATTCCGTCAGGGTAGCCTCCAACCTGATGGCATGAACATTGACTTCTCTAACTTCCGCTAGGCCCCACCTCCCCCTCGTACCCCATCTGTTACTCTTTTTAATGCACACATTCTTTCTCTCACTCTCCTTTTTCTCCCTCTGTCCCTCTGAATATACCTCTTGCCCATCCTCTGGGTCACCCCCCCCCGTCTTTCTTCCCGGACCTCCTATCCCATGATCCTCTCGTATCCCCTTCTGCCTATCACCTGTCCAGCTCTCGGCTCCATCCCTCCCCCTCCTGTCTTCTCCTATCATTTTGCATCTCCCCCTCCCCCTCCAGCTTTCAAATCCCTTACTCACTCTTCCTTCAGTTAGTCCTGACGAAGGGTCTCGGCCTGAAACGTCGACTGCGCCTCTTCCAATAGATGCTGCCTGGCCTGCTGCGTTCACCAGCAACTTTGATGTATGTTGCTTGAATTTCCAGCATCTGCAGAATTCCTGTTGTTTGCGTTTAAATTCACTACTGCGAAGCCTCTTCCGGTGATGCCTACACCGAAGAAGTTTAGATCCTCTCTTCGACGGGAGTTCAGTGAAACCATCTCTCACTGCTCCCCATCTGTGATTTCTTCGGCTCTTCAACTTTTCGACCAGACTTTGACTCAAACTCGCGATCACTGCCATGTATCCTTTCTTGGAACGTGCCTCCGTCGCCAACTTACTCCAGTTGGCTTTAGGATTCGTTTCCAAGCCTCTCAATTTGGACCTTCTGAGGATCCCAGGTACTCACATTTCATTGACTCTGCCTCTCGCCGCTTCTCCCGTCAAGCTCTGAAGGCGACGCTCTCCGCCATGAGGAGGTACTTGGTGTCCCTATCCCAGACCCTTCCACACCTTCGGGACACTTTCTTCGCCGTCTGTAATGGTCCTACCCGCTATTTCATCCTCCGTCGGATCCACGCCTGCAATCGCCGTTTCTTTGACTTTGTCATGTTAGGCAAAGATCGCAAGATCTTACATCTACGGACTCCAGAGCCTGCCGGCCCCGACGCTAGCAGGCATGAACTTTCGGTTGCGGCCTCTGCCGTTGGTCTCGGCGGCTCCAACACCTCAGGACATATTCAAAACCCGGACTCCAGCAACGACCATGGAGACACTCAAAGCGATCGCGCAACCACCAACTGCGACTCCAGCCTTGAACTCCAGGCCGGGTCTTTATGTGCTGCTGTTGTGACTCCCGTCTCCCCTTCCCCCACCACCACTCCGCAGCCCCGTCTTCCTCAGATCCCACCGTCAGCTCCTGGGCCCTCATAGGCTCCATCTTCCTCTCACCCCAACCCTCCCCTCTCCACTGACACCCCCAGCCTCCCCCCTCCCCCCTCCCCCCTCTGATCCCAGCTCTAATCCTTGCCGGGTCTTTACCATCCCCTCCGACCTTCAACTGTCGGAGGCAGAACGCTCTGTTCTCAGTAAGGGCCTCACGTTTGTCCCCCTTCGCCCACACCTCAGCGAGTTCCGTGTTCGCCACGATGCGGAACTTTTCTTCCGCCGTCTCCGTCTCCGAGCCTACTTCTTCGGCAAGGACTCTTCAACCCCCACCGATGACCCCTTCTCCCGTCTTCATCCCTCCTCTTCTTCATGGACACCCCGCTCTGGTCTTCTGCCTGCTCTGGATCTCTTTATTGCCAACTGCCGACGGGACATCAACCGTCTCGACTTCACCGCACCTTGTCCCCATTCCAACCTCACTCCTTCGGAACGCTCTGCTCTCCACTCCCTCCGCACTAATCCTAACATTATTATTAAACCCGCTGATAAGGGGGGTGCTGTTGTAGTCCGGCGTACTGACCTCGACCTTGCCGAGGCACAGCGACAACTCGCGGATACCTCCTCTTATTTACCCCTCGATCGTGACCCCACTAAGGAGCACCAGGCCATTGTCTCCCACACTATCAACGACTTTATCCGCTCAGGGGATCTCCCTCCCACTGCTACCAACCTTATAGTTCCCACACCCCGCACTTCCCGTTTCTACCTCCTACCCAAGATCCACAAACCTGCCTGTCCTGGCCGACCTATTGTCTCAGCTTGCTCCTGCCCCACCGAACTCGTTTCTGCATACCTGGACACTGTTTTATCACCCCTTGTTCAATCCCTTCCGACCTATGTTCGTGACACTTCTCACGCTCTTAAACTTTTCGATGATTTTAAGTTCCCTGGCCCCCACCGCTTTATTTTCACCTTGGATGTCCAGTCCCTATATACTTCCATCCCCCATCAGGAAGGTCTCAAAGCTCTACGCTTCTTTTTGGATTCCAGACCTAATCAGTTCCCCTCTACCACCACTCTGCTCCGTCTAGCAGAATTAGTCCTTACTCTTAATAATTTCTCCTTTTGCTCCTCCCATTTCCTCCAAACTAAAGGTGTAGCTATGGGCACCCGCATGGGTCCTAGCTATGCCTGCCTTTTTGTTGGGTTTGTGGAATAATCTATGTTCCGTGCCTATTCTGGTATCTGTCCCCCACTTTTCCTTCGCTACATCGACGACTGCATTGGCGCTGCTTCCTGCACGCATGCAGAACTCGTTAACTTTATTAACTTTGCCTCCAACTTTCACCCTGCCCTCAAGTTTACCTGGTCCATTTCTGACACCTCCCTCCCCTTTCTAGATCTTTCTGTCTCTGTCTCTGGAGACAGCTTATCCACTGATGTCTACTATAAGCCTACTGACTCTCACAACTATCTGGACTATTCCTCTTCTCACCCTGTCTCTTGCAAAAACGCCATCCCCTTCTCGCAATTCCTCCGTCTCCGCCGCATCTGCTCTCAGGATGAGGCTTTTCATTCTAGGACGAGGGAGATGTCTTCATTTTTTAAAGAAAGGGGCTTCCCTTCCTCCACTATCAACTCTGCTCTTAAACGCATCTCCCCCATTTCACGTACATCTGCTCTCACTCCATCCTCCCACCACCCCACTAGGAATAGGGTTCCCCTGGTCCTCACCTACCACCCCACCAGCCTCCGGGTCCAACATATTATTCTCCGTAACTTCCGCCACCTCCAACGGGATCCCACCACTAAGCATATCTTTCCCTCCCCGCCTCTCTCTGCATTCCGCAGGGATCGCTCCCTACACAACTCCCTTGTCCATTCGTCCCCCCCATCCCTCCCCACTGATCTCCCTCCTGGCACTTATCCGTGTAAGCGGAACAAGTGCTACACATGCCCTTACACTTCCTCCCTTACCACCATTCAGGGCCCCAAACAGTCCTTCCAGGTGAGGCATCACTTCACCTGTGAGTCGACTGGGGTGATATACTGCGTCCGGTGCTCCCGATGTGGCCTTTTATATATTGGTGAGACCCGACGCAGACTGGGAGACCGCTTTGCTGAACATCTACGCTCTGTCCGCCAGAGAAAGCAGGATCTCCCAGTGGCCACACATTTTAATTCCACATCCCATTCCCATTCTGACATGTCTATCCACGGCCTCCTCTACTGTAAAGATGAAGCCACACTCAGGTTGGAGGAACAACACCTTATATTCCGTCTGGGTAGCCTCCAACCTGATGGCATGAACATTGACTTCTCTAACTTCCGCTAGGCCCCACCTCCCCCTCGTACCCCATCTGTTACTCTTTTTAATGCACACATTCTTTCTCTCACTCTCCTTTTTCTCCCTCTGTCCCTCTGAATATACCTCTTGCCCATCCTCTGGGTCACCCCCCCCCCCGTCTTTCTTCCCGGACCTCCTATCCCATGATCCTCTCGTATCCCCTTCTGCCTATCACCTGTCCAGCTCTCGGCTCCATCCCTCCCCCTCCTGTCTTCTCCTATCATTTTGCATCTCCCCCTCCCCCTCCAGCTTTCAAATCCCTTACTCACTCTTCCTTCAGTTAGTCCTGACGAAGGGTCTCGGCCTGAAACGTCGACTGCGCCTCTTCCAATAGATGCTGCCTGGCCTGCTGCGTTCACCAGCAACTTTGATGTATGTTGCTTGAATTTCCAGCATCTGCAGAATTCCTGTTGTTTGCTAATATTCTATTTGTCTTCCTCACCACAGACTCAACCTGCAAATTAACTTTTATGGAATCCTGCACAAGGACTTCCAAAGTTCCTTCGTCCCTTAGGTTTATTGTGTATTTTCGCTCCGTCTTTCATTTCATCTACCAAAGTGCATGACCATACACTTCCCGATACTATACTCCATCTGCTCTTTCTTTGATCATTCTCCAAAGTGTCTAAGTCCTTTTGTAGCTCGTGCTTCCTCAAAAGTACCCGCCCCTCCACCCATCTTCATTTCGTCTGCAAACTCTGCAGCAAAGCCAACAATTCCATCAACGAAATCATTGACATATAACGTAAAAAGAATCGGTCCCAACACTGTGGAACACCACTAGTCAACAGCAGCTAGCCAGAAATGTTACCTTTACTCCCACTCCTTGCGTCCTGCCAATCAGCCACTGTTTTAACCGTGCTAGAATATTTCGTTTAACACCATAGGCTGGTAGCTTGTTAAGCAGCTTCATTTGTGGCAACTTGTCAAAAGTCTTATGACAATCCAAGTGCACAACATCAACCGATTCTACGTTGTCCATCCTGTTTGTTATTTCTTCAATGAATTCCACTTGAATTATCGGGCAAGATTTTCCCTTGAGGAAACCATACTGACTAACGTGTCTCCAAATACCCTGCCACCTCATCCTTAATAATCGACTGCAACATCTTCTCAATCACTGTGGTCAGACTAACAGGCCTATTGTTTCCTTTCTTCTGCCTCTTTCCCTTCTTGAAGAGTTGAGTGACATTTGCAATTTTCCAATCGCAAATGTCACTCTTCAGGAACCATTCCAGAATCTAATGACTGTTGAAAGGTCATTACCAATGCCCCCACGATCTCTTCAGCCACCTCTGGGGTGTATACCATCTGGAAAAGAAGACCTATCTACCTTCTGATCTTTCAGTTTCCCAAGAGCCTTTTCTCCAGTTATTGTAACTTCAGACACTTCATGACCCCTGACACTTGGAACTTCCGCCGTACTGCTGGTGAAGACAGAAGTGAAATGCTTGCAACATACATCAAAGTTGCTGGTGAACGCAGCAGGCCAAGCAGCATCTATAGGAAGAGGCGCAGTCGACGTTTCAGGCCGAGGCCCTTCGTCAGGACTAACTGAAGGATGAGTGAGTAAGGGATTTGAAAGCTGGAGGGGGAGGGGGAGATGCAAAATGATAGGAGAAGACAGGAGGGGGAGGGATAGAGCCGAGAGCTGGACAGGTGATAGGCAAAAGGGGATACGAGAGGATCATGGGACAGGAGGTCCGGGAAGAAAGACAAGGGGGGGGGGTGACCCAGAGGATGGGCAAGAGGTGTATTCAGAGGGACAGAGGGAGAAAAAGGAGAGTGAGAGAAAGAATGTGTGCATAAAAATGAGTAACAGATGGGGTACGAGGGGGAGGTGGGGCCTTAGCGGAAGTTAGAGAAGTCAATGTTCATTCCATCAGGTTGGAGGCTACCCAGACGGAATATAAGGTGTTGTTCCTCCAACCTGAGTGTGGCTTCATCTTTACAGTAGAGGAGGCCGTGGATAGACATGTCAGAATGGGAATGGGATGTGGAATTAAAATGTGTGGCCACTGGGAGATCCTGCTTTCTCTGGCGGACAGAGCGTAGATGTTCAGCAAAGCGGTCTCCCAGTCTGCGTCGGGTCTCACCAATATATAAAAGGCCACATCGGGAGCACCGGACGCAGTATATCACCCCAGTCGACTCACAGGTGAAGTAATGCCTCACCTGGAAGGACTGTTTGGGGATCACTTATTGTGCTTTATCATCACATTATTAAGCTTGTTGTGCTTCTTTTAAAGCTATATCGGGTCAGGAGTAACCAGTTATTTCCTATTATTTCCTTCTACTTTACACTGGTGTGCTGGGAATGACATTAAACGATTTGGAGTCAAGTGTTGCGATCCCCGGAGAAGCTCCGATTACAAGATAGACAGGTCGGTGTAGCTTTCTCGGAGTCGGGGAGCCACAGGGCCATAATGCATGGAAACGGGTCCTTTCGCTCAGTTCCTCCATGGCAAGTGTATTGCCCAGTCAACAAGACCCATTTCCCATTGAGTTGCTGACAGTCCCATCGATATATTTATATCAGTGACTCCCCACTCTTCGCCAGACATGACAGACACCAGGTTCAATTTCAACTGTCATTGAATCACACACTCGGATGCAGCTAAACGAAACACCATTCCTCCGGGACCCAGGTGCAAGACACAGTGCACACAGTCGCACACCGCATGCAGTACGTAATTGGGATAGCTGATGCAGTCACAAAATAATGTTAACGTAAGTCGCCGAGAGGAATGGCCTGAAGATTGATGGTGCGTGGGAGTTTGCACTGGA
This sequence comes from Mobula hypostoma, assembly GCF_963921235.1. Taxonomy (NCBI): domain Eukaryota; kingdom Metazoa; phylum Chordata; class Chondrichthyes; order Myliobatiformes; family Myliobatidae; genus Mobula; species Mobula hypostoma. The sequence goes on along the minus strand of NC_086127.1, from coordinate 4,315,482 downwards.
GCCACGTTGCTGTAAGAACAAGCACGCAGCAGTTCCTCATCTCATGCCGGCTCGGCCGCAGACGGAGGCAAGTCAGCTTGTTAAAGCCCAACAACAGCAGGACGCGCGCAAGGTGCCAGAGGGACGCAAGCGCGCGCACGAAGTGCCGGAGGAAGGCAAGCGCGCGCACGAAGTGCCGGAGGAACGCAAGCACGCGCACGAAGTGCCGGAGGAACGCAAGCACGCGCACGAAGTGCCGGAGGAAGGCAAGCGCGCGCACTAAGTGCCGGAGGAAGGCAAGCGCGCGCACGAAGTGCCGGAGGAACGCAAGCACGCGCACGAAGTGCCGGAGGAACGCAAGCACGCGCACGAAGTGCCGGAGGAAGGCAAGCGCGCGCACGAAGTGCCGGAGGAAGGCAAGCACGCGCACGAAGTGCCGGAGGAACGCAAGCACGCGCACGAAGTGCCGGAGGAACGCAAGCACTTCGCGTGTGCCCCTAGTTTGACTTCACTGTCTTTGAAGTAATATCAGATTCAGCACCGCCGGACATCTCAACACGGCGCCCAGCTCCTCTCTGAACTTCGTCTGCGAGGCTGCGTAAATGCAGGCGTTAGTGCACGAACTCAGGTACATGAGCATGTAGCCGGCCTCCGTGACGATGTAGGCAGACTCGGTGTAGTCGCCGGCGTAATGCGCCGTGACGGTGAGCTTGCTGGTCAGGAAGTTGACGGTGGCGGTCACCCACAGCAGGAGAAAGCTGCCCGACACGCTGAAGAGGAGAATGACGGATCTCCTCCGGCTTTCCATCTCGGGATCCCGCTCGCTGTCCCGTCGCCGGAGTCCGCGGCGAGCATTACTCGCCACTAAAATGCGCCTGACGGTGAGGCAGGTAAACAAGAGGACCCCGCAGAAAGGAACAATCGCCGTTAAAATGCCTCGCGAGAAGGAGAATGCGACACCTACAGGCGATGTGAAGAACCAAGCACTGGGCTGACAGCCCCAAAGAAAGCCGTTAATTATCCGTGCTGATTTGTACTCGAACAGATACGGAAGGCTGTGGAAACACAGCAGAACGGACACAGTTATTATGCCCGCCGAGGCTGCCCTCACCGTACAATACATGGTTTTAAACTTCTGGCAACAGATGGCGCGGGAACGGTGAACCCGAAGGTGTAGGCCAGACGCCTCTCCCGTAACCACTACCCACCTCATTCCTGGTGAAACGTCTGATATTCATTTCAGCGGCTTTTCTCCGCAACACTGCGCTCAGGTAGAACAGAACGCATTTCAGTACAGCGCAGGCGCTTCTGCCCATGATATTGTGCCGATCTTTTAACCTATCCAAGATCAAACTAACCCCTCCCGCTGGTAGCCCTCCATTTTCTGTCATCCAAATGCCTTTCAAAGAGTCTCTTAAATGACCATAAGGTATCCGCCCTTACCGCCAGACTCGGCAGGGCGTTCCACGCACCCACCACTCCGTGTTAAAACAACACCTGACACCCCGCCTACACCTTCGTCCAATTACCTGGTATTAGCCACTCCCGCCGCGTTTGCTGCCACGGTGTGCAGTTTTGGTTACCTTGCGGTTAAAAAGAGAACCGATTAAGCTGGAAAGAGGGAAATGAAGAGATATAAGGTATACACGAGGAAATCTACAGATGCTGGAAATTCAAGCAACACACATAAAAGTTGCTGGTGAACGCAACAGGCCAGGCAGCATCTCTAGGAAGCGATACAGTGGACATTTCGGGCAGAGACCCTTCGTCAGGACTAACTGAAGGAAGAGTTAGTAAGAGATTTGAAAGTGGTGGGGGAGATCCGAAATGATAGGAGAAGACAGGAGGGGGACGGATGGAGCCAAGAGCTGGAAAGTCGATTGGCAAAGCTGATATCGAGGATCATTGGACAGGAGGCCCAGGGAGAAGGAAAAGCGCGGGGGGCGGGGGGTGGAACCCAGAGGATGCGCAAGGGGTATAGTGAGAGGGACAGAGGGAGAAAAAGGAGAGAGAAAGAAAGAATGTGTGTATAAATAAATGACGGATGGGGTACGAGGGGGAGGTGGGGCCTTAGCGGAAGTTAGAGAAGTCAGTGTTCATGCCATCAGGTTGGAGGCTACCCAGACGGAATATAAGGCGTTGTTCCTCCAACATGAGTGTGGCTTCAACTTTACAGTAGAGGAGGCCGTGGATAGACATATCAGAATGGGAATGGGACGTGGAATTAAAATGTGTGGCCACTGGAAGATCCTGCTTTCTCTGGCGGACAGAGCGTAGGTGTTCAGCGAAACGATCTCCTAGTCTGCGTCGGGTCTCGCCAATATAATGAGGTATGTTTTTTTTTCAACACAGGCTGTGCGAGTTGAAAAGCACGCCGCCAGCACAAGTGATGAAAGAAGACACGATATCGGCGTTTAGGATTGAGAGAGCCAGTGAACAAGTATAGAATGGGAGGAAATGCACCATGGGCGGGCAGATGGAATTAGATGAACTGGCACAGACATGAGGGGCCCAAGAGCCGGTATCCGCGCTGTCCGGTTCAGTTTTCTGTATTGTACGGCAGGGAGGGCTGGCGAGGTTTCGGCTCTCGGAGCCTGAAACCCGGCGGCGGGCTGGGCAATGAGCCCCCAGCGGAAATGGCACCTCGGCTTACCCGGAACCCCGAACGCCGCGAGGGCAGGGTAATAGACGTCCATCACGTGCCTGATGGTTAGGACAGCCATTGGTCGGAATGACGCGCGAGCCGTGCCCGACCCGTGGCTCTCGACTGGGGAGTGCCTGAGATCCGAAACGCTTCCCTTTTATGCAGCGGTTCTCTGGGCCCGCCGAGAGTAAAACCCGGTGACGCAAGAGCTCCTGTTCGTTACAGTCAATTAACAACCAAGGCGCGGCCTGCAGTTCTGGGCGCCCGAGGAATCGCGGGGCGATCAGTGACAGCTCGGGGCCTCAAACCGCCCAGGGGGACTAAATGATGACAAAGCAGCCGCAGAGGGAAGGTGAATCTCGCGGTCCTGGTAGAATTAGCGAAGGTTCCACCCGTTTTTATCGCCGACCAAGCACAGCGGGACAGGTAAACAGAGGCCCAGGAGGAGAGAGGACAAATAAGGGTCAATAGAACGATATTCGGCTGGTATTCAGTCGGCCTGGGTCATTGGGCCGAACGACCAATTTCCATGCTCGGTGACCGTGACTCCCATGGGGCAACACGCGACCTTCATTCCGAACTCACATCACGTGACCATCCGCAGTTTGCCGGTTCCTTCATCCCATGTGGGTGGGAGGGATCTGACTCCCAGCCGTGTATTCCCGTCGGCGGGTCTGCAGCGAAATATCGCCGCATCACTCTTCCAGCATCGCTGGCAGTATCTCACATTCGCAGTGGCGAGACCTCTGGAACCAATCTCCCCTTTCATCTCCCTGTGAAAGTATTACCACTCGGGATCAATAAAGCATTTATGATGATGATGATGATGATGATGATGATTATTATTGTTATCATCATCATCATCATCATCATTATTATTATTTCTGAACGTGTTGCCACGTTCTCGGACCTTTAAACCTCCCTTTCATTGTAATTCCGTTATTGTCAGTTGAGCAATTGTTTTCACGTTACTTCAGACTGCAGCTAAATCTTTGTGATGTCCTGATGTTCTGCTCTCGGCGTTGTATTTATTAATATCCGACATGATGTCGACTCTGAGAGCTACAGGCGCAGAAACAATTTCACGGCACCACGGTGTGCGGTCAGCGGCCACTTTATTAGGTGCACCTGTCCACCTGCTCGTTCATGCAAATATCTAATCGGACAATCATGTAACAAAAACGCAACGCATGCAACCGAAATTTCCTCCGTCATTGTGTGTGTGTTGCTCTGGGTTTCCAGCATCCGCGGAGTTTCCGCATGAAAGTAGATACGAACAAGAGGTTCAGTTGTTGTTCAGACCAAACACGGGAACGGGGAAGTAAAGTGATCTCGGTGACTTTAACCGTGGAATGATTGTTGGTGCCAGACGGGGTAGTTTGAGTATCTCGGAAACTGCGAAGATTTTCACGCACTGTAGTCTGCAGAGAATGGTGCGAAAAAACAAACAAGCAATCTCTTGTTAGTCTCCCACACTAATTTCCTGCTTGTACGATCACTCAACGTTTGAGGACGGCCTGCTCGAGGCTGATTTACAGCTGTCCCATATTCTTTCCATTTCTTGATGATTGACTTAACTGTACTGGAAGTAAAGTTCAGTGACTTGGATATTTTCCTGTATCCATCTCCTGACTTGTGCTTTGCAACGACCTTTTCGCGGAACTGCTTGGAGTGTTCTTTTGCCTTCATGGTGTTGTTTTTGCCAGGATACTGACTCACCAGCAGTTGAACCTTCCAAATACAGGTGTATTTTCACTACCATCAACTGAAACACCTTGGCTGCACATGGGTCTCCAAAAAACAGATCTAATTACCAGACTTCAAAAACCAACTGCCTGCACCAGTGATGACTTGGTGTGTTACATTAAGGGTGGGCGGTGGGGGGGGGGGGAGGAGGTGAATGCTTATGCAATCAATTATGTTGCCTTTTATATTTATAATTCATTTACTTCACTTTGTAGAGATCTGTTATCACTTTGACACGAAAGAGTCTTTTCCTGTCGATCAGTGTCAAAACAGCAAAATTAAGTCCACAGTGATTCAATGTTCTAACACAACAAAACATGAAAACTTCGAAGGGGTGTGTGTGTATGTGAATACTTTATATAGGCTCTCTATCTATCTATCTATCTATACATCTATCTATCTATCCACCTATCCATGCATCTAACTCCGAATCTATCTATGACTCACTCTATCTATCTATCTATCTACCTATCGCAGTGAAAAAGACTTAAGTATATGTAAATATCTGTAAAGCGAAGATGCTTTCAAAAATTACACTGAACAACAAAGGTTTTGCTTCCTGAATTCCTTTGGGTATGGCCTATGGATTACAGGCTGCTGTTCACGAAAATCACCATGAAATGTTCCCATTTCTTTTGACGGAAATCGCCGATATTCGTTATTTCAATTCACAATTCAAGTCAATTAAAATGTCTGTCTGGTCCAGGCATTTCTGGGTATGCTTAGTCAGGGAGGATGCTGCATGGCAGGACTGTATTCAGAAATGCTCTGAATTTCGGTGAAGCATTTCAATATTTAAGACAGAAGCTTCCCAGAATCACTAATGCCAATACTGTGGAATTCATATTGTTGGTTCACAAATCAAGCATGGTCGTCAATAGCAGGCAATACCAACAACCTCTGGTGGGACCGGAGAAAATCACAAGGAAGGCATTCAAGGATGTTAGTAAAATTTTTCTTGGCAACTACAGAGCACCAAACTACGTGCAGCTGGTTGACAACATGCTTCAAGCATACAAAACCATGGAGTGCAACATGTCACTAAAGATTAGTTTTCTGCATTCCCATTTAGACTTCTTCCCTGAAAATCCTACCGTTACCAGTGATGGACATGGTGTAAGGCTTCACCAGGTCATTGCGGTCATGGAGAAACAGTATCAGAGCAACTGGAATCAACCAAAGCAGGCTGATTATTGTTGGACACAGGAGAGAAGCCCCAGTCACTGTGTATAAACGAAAATCGTCACCAAAACATTTTTAGCTCAGGTGAACTATTGCAAAGCGTCAGCACCATTACGCTAATAAACGCATTACGTTCAATGGAAATGAATTTCTCGTTTTTCCAAATTCCTACGTGATACAAGTACTCTGGAATTATATTTCTGTTCGGTTTCGAGCGGTTTATCTACTCTCAGAAAATGTACTATAAAGAGCAGTAAACAGTTAAAAGAAAAAAAAACAGCATTTAGTGTAATGCACTGCTTCACGTTTTTACTGTTATGCTGTGTAGAATTAATTTTGGCAGTTCTGTTAGAGCTGCTTGTCTTCAGGTTGTTCCGCTTCGGCTTGTTTGGGCTGCTGTTGAAGAACCAGTCGTGGCATACGATCGGATGGGAGAGCCGTTTGTTCGAGATGGACGTTCGGAAGATGGTGTGGGCTTCCACACCGACCGCGGGCCCAGCGCGGGAGTGACACAGAAGTTCAAGGTGCACATTTCACTGTCTAAATAGAACGGGCCCTTTCAAATTTGTTTTTCTTTACTAACCTTTCAGTTAAAGTAAGATTCGTAAATATAATCCTTTTAATCGCATGCAGTGTACTGTTTGTTACTACTTTGTTACTCCTGAGAGTTGGCTTCGTAGTTCCAACTGCTCCTTAAGTTTCTGACTTGTGGGACTCTCCGGGCATTTGGGCGCTGGCCCGCGCACTTCAGGCGAGTTCAGGGAGGGTTCGAGTTGAGCTGCAGAAAGCACCGGCCGTTGGTGGCAGAACAGAGAACACAGACCAGCGGGGCACACAGACAGGCCCTGAGACTCACGATGTCCTGCCAAAATAATTCAGCCAACGACGCCTAATTTAACGAACCGTCTCTGCTTGTGAGATCTCCAGGACTCTCCGTTCTCTGCATACTGGCGCGCCTCCACGGGAACCTCCGTCGCCACATTGAGTTGCTCTGATTAGCTGATCAGATGATTCCCGAATCAGTCCTGGGTCCACGAAATTAGGGGAAATGGGGGTTTGTCCGCTTCCCCTACCATTGATCCGTCAAATGCGCTGTAGCTAGAGGACTGTGAAGCTTTAAGAAACGAACAAACGACAACTAGAAAGTCGCCAAGAAGATAAAGACTGAATACCAGAGCAAGCCAGCCAATAATATTCAGATACATGCAGTGTAAAAGAGAGGCGAGAGTAGGTATCGCACCTTTGGAAAACGATGCTGGAGAAGTTGCAATGCGGTGAAGGAAATAGCAGACGAACCGAGTAAGTACTTTGCAGCATTCTTCACTGTGGAAGACACTAGCGGTGGAATTTCCAGGTGTCAAGGGTTAATGCAGTGCGTGAAGTTGCCATCACGAGAAAGATGGTTCTTGGGAGCCTGATATGTCTGAAGGTAGACAAGACGTCCGGATCGGATAGTGTGCACCACCGGGTTCTGCAATGGGTGAAAGGAAATATAGGTCAGGTAGTTTTGACTTCAGAGGTTGAGAAGATGTTGGCGTTGTTGGTGAAGGATGAGGTCTCCGGGTACATAGTAAAATAGGCCGTAGTCAGCATGGTTTCCCAAAGGGAAAATCTTGCCAGACAAATCATTTGGAATTCATTGAAGAAATAACAAGCAGGACAGAGAAAGAAGAAACGAATCGATTTTCAGAAGGCCTTTGACAAAGTGCCACACATGAGGCTGCTTAACAAGTTACGAGCCCGTGGTACCACAGGGAGGATTCTAACATGGATAAAGCAGTGGCTGATTAGAAGAAGGCAAAGAGTGCGAACAAAGGGAGACTTTTCTGGTTGGCTGCCGGTGACGAGTTGTGTTCCACAAGGATCTGCGCTTTTGACATTATATGTCAATGATTAGGATAATGGAGTTGATGGCTTTGTTTCAAAGTTTGCAGACGATATGAAGATTGGTGAAGGTACAGCTAGGTTTGAGGAAGTAGAGAGGCTACAGAAGGACTAAAACAGATTAGAAAAGTGGGTAAAGAAGTGGCAGATGAAATACAGTGTCGGGAAGTATATGGTCGTGCACTTTGGTAGAAGAAATAAAAGGGATAGAAACATAGAAAATAGGTGCAGGAGTAGGCCATTCGGCCCTTCGAGCCTGCACCGCCATTTATTATGATCATGGCTGATCATCCAACTCAGAACCCCGCCCCAGCCTTCCCTCCATACCCCCTGACCCCCGTATGTCCTTCCTTTCTATTGCGTTAATCTCTTCTTTAACCAGCAACGCCACCCCACCTCCCCTTCCTTCATGTCTATCCCTCCTGAATATTGAATATCCCTGAATGTTGAGCTCCCATCCCTGGTCACCCTGGAGCCATGTCTCTGTGATCCCAACTATATCATAATCATTAATAACAATCTGCACTTTCAATTCATCCACCTTGTTACCAATGCTCCTTGCATTGACACATAAAGCCTTCAGGCGCTCTTTTACAACACTCTTAGCCCTTATACAATTATGTTGAAATTACAACAATTAGTTATGATGACTAATTTCTAAATGGAGAGGAAACGCAAAAAAAAAAAAATGAACACGCGAAGGGACTTGGGGCTGCCTGTGCAGGATTCCTTAAAGATTAGATTGCAGGTTGAGTCTGTGGTGAGGAAGGCAAATAAAATGTTTACATTCATTTCAAGAGGACTTGTATGTAAAAGCAAGGATGCAATGTTGAGGCTTTATAAAGTACTGGAGAGGCATCACCTTGCCTATTGCGAGCAGTTCCGGGTCCCTTATCTTGGAAAGGATGTGCTGAAACGAGAGCGGGTTCAAAGGAGGTTCACGAAAAGAATCCAGGATTGACTGGCTTGGGATATGAAGAGCATTTGACGGCTCTGGGCCTGTATTCAGTGGAGTTCAGAAGAATGAGGCGTGCCCTCACTGAAACCTATCGAATGGTGAAAGGCCTCGATAGGGTGGATGTGGAAAGGATGGGGAGAGTCTAAGAGTAGAGAGCACGGCCTCAGAATAGAGGGGCATCCTTTCAGAACGGAGATGAGGGGGAATTTCTTTAGACAGAGAGTGGTAATTCTGTGGACGTCTTTCTGCAGCCAACTGCAAAGGCCAAGTGTTGATGTTGATGGTTACGTGGAGGAGGCAGGAGATTGGGGCTAATAGGAAAAGTGAAATAGGCCATGATGAAATGGCTGTACAGCCTCGATGGTCAAATGGCCTAATTCTGCTTATTGTACAGGAATTTCACCACCCAGGCCATGCTTTCTCCTTGCTACTACCATAGGGCAAGAAATACAGCAAACTAAAATCCCTCAATACCACTTTGGAGAACAACAATTGAACTTCAACCGCGGAATTCCTGAACTGACGAAGGCAATTTCATCCATCTCAACTCTGAACTGATTCCACAAGCTGCAGATTCCATTTCAAGGACTCTACAGCTCATGCTGTCAGCATTACGTATGTAAGTAGCGATTGATTGATTGATTCACTCAGTCATTATTCATTTACATATTTTTATAGGCATCCATTAGTCTCGTGAGACCATGGATTTGTGCTTTGGAAGGTTTCCAGGGCGCAGGCCTGGGCAAGGTTGTATGGAAGACCAGCTGTTGCCCATGCTGCAAGTCACCCTTCTCCACGCCACCGATGTTGTCCACGGGAAGGGCATTAGGACCCACACAGCTTGGCACCAGTGTCGTCGCAGAGCAATGTGTGATTAAGTGCCTTGCTGAAGGACACAACACGCTGCCTCAGCCAAGGCTCGAACTAGAGACCTTCAGATCACTAGACGAACGCCTTAACCACTTGGCCATGCGTCAACACATTTAAATTTTATGTTTGCATTTATTTACATATATTTAATTATTTATCCACACATCCATTTATTTATCATTTTACCACTGTATGAATGTATGTTGTATGTATCTATTTATTAATCTATCTAATTATCTATCTATCTATCTATCTATCTATCTATCTATCTATCTATACATCCATTTAGACATCTATTTAGGTATATATTTATCTCTCTATATATTTATTTATGTATCTCTGAATGTATGTTGTATATATCCATTTATTTATCTTTATCCCATTATCTATCTATCTATCTCTCCATCCAGCCATCTACTTATCTATTTATTTGCACGTTTTGCCTACTTTTGAACATTGGTCATTTGTCAGTATTCGTTATGAATAGTTCTTCATAAATTCTATTGCCTTTCTCTAGTTTCCTTTGAAGTAAGTGCATGGAAGAAATTGAATACATAATTAATATGTTGTGAAATTTACAGTAATTTACGAATAATTAATAACCTAAATTTACTTTGATTTTGAACTTGACTTCGACAGGGAAGCAGAATTGACAGTACACCGCTGTGTTGGAGGGGCCCTTGATGCCTGCGGCCCGGGCGGTGGGTGCAGTGAAGGGAAGGCAGTGGTCTGCTGCCAGAGGTAACGGGAGGATCTTTCTGTAAAGGTCAATATCAGCCAATATTGTGGCTGTAACCCAATGCATAAAAGCATATGGACATGGCCAAGAAACTTAGCTATTGCTCAGTTCAGAATGAGGAAAAAATGCGAATTGTTGACTTTAACTCTGGAAAGATTGTTGGTGCCAGATGGGGTGGCCTGAGTATCCCAGAAACTGTTGATTCACTGGCATTTTCACGCACAACAGTCTCTAGACTGGTGCAAGTAAAAAGTCCAATGACCGCAGAAGTTTAGGAAATGATGAGATACATCGATAGGTTACACAGTCGGAGGCCTTTCCCAGCCTGGAAATATCTGATACTAGAGTACATAGCTCTCAGTTGTTTATAGGAGATGCGGCGGTGCCGCTTCTCTTGCCCTATCTCCCACAGTCCACTTTCCTCTCCTCTCAGATTCCCTTTCCTCCAGACATTAATCCTGTCCACTTATCACCCCAATGCTTCTGACTTCACTCTCCCCTCCCCGCCCACCTACCTCGCCCCTCACCAGGCTTCACCTGTCGACATCCCCTCCCCCACGTCCTTGTTCTGACATCTTCCCACTTCCACTTCAGTCCTGCTAAAGGGTCACGGCCAGAAACGTCCACTCTATTCCTCTCCATAGATTTTGCCTGACCTGCTAGGTCCCTCCACCATTCTGTGTCCGTGTTTTACTCCGGATTTCCGGCATCTGCGGAACCCCATGTGTTAATCACCGCCTCTCTCTCTCTCTCTCTCTCTCTCTGTCACACACACACACACACACACACACACACACACACATACACACACATAACTGAACACCACTCCACTCCGTTTGCAATTTTAGTTCATTTCTTTCTCAATTACTGCTAAAACATTGTTTACAGTGTTTACATTTACATCATTTATTATTATATTGTAATTTGTCCTTTACTGTGCCAATTGTCTTGCTTATTAATTATTGTACTGTCTTGCATTGTTTTGTGCACTTTACGTAGACCCCTGTAGCCTGAAGTCTAATGTAGTTTCGTGTTGTTTCAGGTACTCTAGTGTAGTTTTCTGTTGTTTCAGATAGTCTAGTGTAGTTTTGTGTTGTTTCAGGTGGTCTGATGTAGTTTTGTGTTGTTTCAGGTGGTCTAGTGTAGTTTTGTGTTGTTTCAGGTGGTCTAGTGTAGTTTTGTGTTGTTTCACGTAGTCTAGTGTAGTTTTCGGTTGTTTTAGGTGGTCTAGTGTAGGTTTGTGTTTGTTTCAGGTAGTACAGTGTATTTTTGTGTTGTTTCACGTAGTCTGGTGTAGTTCTGTGTTGTTTCAGGTAGTATAGTGTACTTCTGTGTTGTTTCAGGTAGTGTAGGGTACTTTTGTGTTATTTGAGGTAGTGTAGTGTAGTTTTGTTCTGTTTCAGGTAGTCTCGTGTAGTTTTGTGTTGTTTCAGGTAGTCTAGTATAGTTTTGTGTTTCACGTGGTCTAGTGTAGTTTTGTGTTGTTTCAGATAGTCTCGTGTAGTTTTGTGTTGTTTCAGGTGGTCTAGTGTAGTTTGATGTTGTTTCAGGTAGTCTAGTGTAGTTTTATGTTGTTTCAGGTGGTCTAGTGTAGTTTTGTTTTGTTTCACTTGGTCTAGTGCAATTTTTGTGTTGTTTGATGTCGCACCACGGTCCTGGACGTTCGTTGTTTCGTTTTTACTGTGTACTGTACCAGCAGTTATGGGTGAAATAAGAATAAAGGCGACTTGATTTGACTTGACTTGTCTCTGACGCCCATTACTCCTCCCTCACCCTATTCACCGTTTGTTTTCGATCCCTGTGTCACGTGATAAATAGTTGACCTCTGCACCCTTTCCATATCCCTGTCCAGACATCCCTCGACTTCATTTGCCGCAGGAGAGTCAAGCGCAACCAATACAAAGGGCTACGCGGTCGGGAGATTCCGGGCCCTTTCTGGAGTGGATTACATGGCGGGCACAACGGCGTGGGCCGAAGGGCCTGTAATATACATTTCTGACTTCTATATCATCTCTCTCCATAGCTGAGGTCCTCCGATCCTTTGCATTTTCCGCAGCGCAACCCATTTCCCACCCATAGTCCGACTGTGAAAGGTGTACGCAATGCTACGAATGTGGTGTAAGATTGTGATCGAATTCTTATATTCAATGCCCCAGCCTCCAAAGAAAATCATTCATGGGTTCCCTTCTCACGCTATATACCTGCGTTCAAAAGGACGCCCAGGTTTTTCTCTTTGACCAACATTCCTCAGTCCTCTGCCAGTGGCACTGACTTGTACAATTGACAACGGGGGAACCAGAATCGCTGCATCTTTTTCTTCCTGACCGCTAAATATTTATTATATTACCCTTGTTGGTGATTCAGCTGTAAGACGTACCACCCGGCCGGGACGGAGCTGATGGGGGCGGTGGCGGTAGCACCTAACATTCGTCCTGTTCATGTTGCATCGCTCGTTCTTGTCCGGGGGCCTCTCAGCCTTCCTCCCCGTGACATAAGTTTCGCCCGCAGTGCTAAGTGTGGTGTGTCAGGATTTGGTTGCCCGAGTAGGTTTCCTCAACCGGAAAGAACTTCAGAAGAACTCAAATCCGGTGTTTTGGAGGAATGAGCAAACAGATAATTCGGGGTGAATTGAACACTGATGGATCATTAAGGTGGGTGATCGCTGGTGTAAGCTAGCATCTATCTCAGGTAATTGCACTCCAGCTGAAGGTTCTCAAACACAAACATCCGCAATCCCGTTCATTCCCAGTTGCTGCGTGACGGGCTAAGTTCTTATGTGTCTCTCCAGGTTCCAGCAGCTGGACCCGTTATGCCTCCGATTTACCAGGGATAAACAGTGCGGCTTTGAGTGGCGAGACCGTGCCTTACAACTCGCTTCAGCTTTTAGAGACCATCGCGAAGGGAAGGTGTCCATTTCAGACTGAAAAGGTCACCCGTGTGAGTCTAATCCAGAAGAGCTAGACTAGAGGCCTCCTGGTTATGGACAAAGCACTGTGGTTGGGAGAGGGCGCGGAGAGCCTGACAAGGATCCTGCCTGGACTAGAGGGGCTGAGTTACAGGGAAAGGTTGGCCACGCTGCGTCATCATTCACTGGAGTGCAGATGCACGAGGGCCTCACTGAAGTTTCCAAAATCAGGAAGGGTACGGATGAGGTGGGCGATCATATTCTTTACCCTGGAGTTGGCGTGTCCACACTTCCAAGGGAACAGGTGACAGGTACAGGATGAGGAAGAAATAGAGGAGGGAGGGAGAGAGGGAGGGAGGGAGGGAGAGGGAGAGATAGATAGTTAGATGAATTGCTTGAGAGAGAGTGAGACAGTGAGAGGGAGAAGAGTGGGAGAGAGAGAGAAGAAGAGAGCGGAGGGAGAGAGAGATAATTGGACAAAGAGAGAAAACGAGAGAGAGAGTGAGAGAGAGAAAGGGAGATAGAGGGAGAGAGAGAGGAGGGAGGATGAGAGAGAGTGAGAGAGACAGGGAGAGTGAAAGAGAGAGAAGAGAGAGTAGGGAGAGAGTGAGGGTGAGGGAGAGGGAGAGAGAGGGGAGTGAGGGAGCTGGGAGAGTGAGAGAGAAAGGTGGGAGAGAGAGAGGGAGGAGAGAAAGTGGGAGAGACAGGTGATAGAGGAGAGAGGAAGAGAGAGTGTGGAGGGAGAGAGAGAAAGAGGAGGGAGGGAGACAGAGATGCCTGAGAAGAAACTGCGCTACACAAAGGTTAGTTCAGAAGCTGCATCTGGACAAGGACACGGAGGGAAGGGGCCTCGAGGTTTAAAGGCCGAACTCTGGCAACTGAGACCAGCAGGGTGGACGCTACAGTCGGCATGGACCAGTTTTAGTGCCGTGTGACCGCATGACTCTACTACCGCGGGGAGCCTGGCAGACTCCAGGCTGCGGCTACAGGAGGGGTGGTTGAAGGATGTTTCTCTGACTGCTGTAGCTTTTCAGGACGGCCTGCAACGACACCTCCGTTGTCAGTGATGTAATTTGTCAGACACCGGCGATGCAGGCAGTGCAGAATATTCTCAAAGAACACAGCGGGATACAGGTCAGTTGGAAACACAGTCAGATGAACAAGTGGAATTCAGTACGAGGGAACGTATGAGAGGAAAGCATCGAGTGGATATCAGGGTTCTCGGGAGCATTGACGTACAGAGGGACATTAGAGTGGATATTCGTCAGTTCCTTAAGCTGGCAAAACGGGAAAAGGTGGTCCTCGTGTGAGAGAGCTGAATGCAAGAGAGAAGGCGGATGAAAGGTTGAAGGAAGAGAGAAGGCGGATGAAAGGTTGAAGGAAGAGAGAAGCCGGATGAAAGGTTGAAGGAAGAGAGAAGGCGGATGAAAGGTTGAAGGAAGAGAGAAGCCGGATGAAAGGTTGAAGGAAGAGAGAAGGCGGATGAAAGGTTGAAGGAAGAGAGAAGCCGGATGAAAGGTTGAAGGAAGAGAGAAGCCGGATGAAAGGTTTGAAGGATATGCAGCATCTATTCAGCAGGAAGAGAGAAGAGAAAGGCAGGGAAGCAAGGAATAAACGGGGCTGGAGAAGGAGATGACAATTGAGAAGGCCTTGGTCAGTAGAATCGAGGAAAGACCAAGACGTTCTGCGTGCATTTAAAAAAAAATATATAATAATAACCAGACTGACAAAGAGTGAAAGTAGGGAAAACCCTTCATGAAAAGTTGCCTTCAGTATTCACCACTGAGAGAGACTTTGACGTCTACGAGGATGGCGTCAAACGGACTGATATGCTAGCATATGTTAAATTAAACATAAAAAATGATGTGCTACAGGCACTGGTGTAGCTGGGTTCCCAGGACACTGATTGTGCCTTTCGCCATTATTTACATAGAACATAGAATAGTACAGCACAGTACAGGCCCTTTGGCCGCAATGTTGTGCCGACCCTCAAACCCTACCTCCCATATAACCCCCCACCTTAAATTCCTCCATATACCTGTCTAGTAGTCTCTTAAACTTCACTAGTGTATCTGCCTCCACCATTGACTCAGGCAGTGCATTCCACGCACTAACCACTCTCTGAGTATAAAACCTTCCTCTAATATCCCCCTTGAACTTCCCACCCCTTACTTTAAAACCATGTCCTCTTGTACTGAGCAGTGGTGCCCTGGGGAAGAGGCGCTGGCTGTCCACTCTATGTATTCCTCTTAATATCTTGTACACCTTTATCATGTCTCCTCTCATCTTCCTTCTCTCCAAAGAGTAAAGCCCGAGCTCCCTTAATCATGATCATAATGCATACTCTCTAAACCAGGCAGCATCTTGGTAAATCTCCTATGTACCCTTTCCAACGCTTCCACATCTTTCCTATACTGAGGCGACCAAAACTGAACACATACTCCAAGTATGGCCTAACCAGAGTTTTATAGAGCTGCATCATTACATCGCGACTCTTAAACTCTGTCCCTCGACTTATGAAAGCTAACACCCCATAAGCTTTCTTAACTACTCTATCTACCTGTCCACACGTGTCCACACTGTCCATTAGAGTAGTAGCAAATGACTGAACAGGGGCAAATGTTATTCCTTTGTTCAGGAAAGGAAGTAGGGGTGACCCAGAGAATAATAGACGCATAAGTTTAAATTCAATTGTCATTCAGCCATACACAAATACCCAACAATACAGCAAATCGAAACAGCGTTACTCCGGGGCCAAGTTGCAAAACGCAATACCAACAGTCACGCACAGAACAAAGCACACATAGATAATACAGCATTGAAATATTGTCCTGAGTCGATGAATGTTGCGTCAGTGTGCAGTCTTCTGCCGAACGAACACTGGAGAGCAGCATTTTCTCCAACAAGTACGCTGGAGAACCTTGGGTTGGCCCAATCGAAGCTGCTGTGACAAAGCGTGTCGCCAACTTACCGGGAGAGCTTTACTTTAGTGTGCATAATTTATTGGAGAATATTCCTAGACAGATGATTTGTGAACATTTGGAGAAGCATATCCTGATGACCAAGAGTTAGTCCAGGCCATGCTTCACGAGACTGACTGAATTCTTTGTGCATGAGACGAATTAAATCATAAAGGTACATCAGTGGATATGGTATATAGTGATTTTAGTCAGGACTTGGATAAGGTTCCCCATCGTTGACTCATTACGAAAGTCAATAGGCATGGGATACTGGGAAAACTAGCTGTATGTATACAGACATGTTACCCATAGATGGCAGGGGATAATTATAGATGGCGCCTATTCAGACTGTATGCCCGGTGACCCATGTAGATAAGTTATCTCTGACTCGCCTGAGGAACTGGAAGGGTGTCAGTAAGTTTGCATATGATACGAAGCTTGTTGGTGTTGTCGATACTGTCGAGGATTACAACGGGACGTTAACAGGACGCAGAGCGCGGCTGAGATGAGGCAGGTGGAGGTCAGTCCGGAAAAGTGCCAAACGATTTGCTCTGTCAGTCGGATTTGATGATAGATTAGGATAATTGACAGCCAGGGACATTTTCGCGTGGCAGGAATAACCAATAATTTTTACGCTGTTATAGGAAAAGTACAGGGTGAAAGACAGAGGTAAGTTTTTTTTAACATAAAAATTGTTGAATGCGTGGCAAACACCATGCCAGGGTTTGTGTGGAGGCGGATACGTGAGGGATATTTTACGAAACTCTTGAATAAGTACATGCTTATAGAAAAAATGAGGGCTATGCAGTAGGAAAGAATTGGATTTATTCCAGAGTAGGTAATGAACTTTAGTAGTAATGAACTTTAAATACATTGGTGTCAATATATCAGAGGCTTTGTCCTAGGACCAGCAGACAAGTACCATTTAAAAAAAGGACGGACAGAGCATCTGCTTCCACTGAATTTTTCGTGCATTCGTTGTTTCACATAAAACTTCGTCAAACTTTAACAGATAGACATCGGAGAGCATTCTGACTGGTTGTGCAGTTTTTCGCAAATAAAACAGAGTGAGGCGTTTTTATCTTAAGTGAAACCCGCGAAGCGTTTTATTGAACTCCAAGACCTAAACACACACACACACACACACACACAAAAAAGCTGAAAACTTTTACGTAAAAGAATGCCATCGCATCAGACCAGCCTCTTCAAATGAAACCCGAACTCAACGTCGGTGCTTTTCACCCGATGACGTTACCCTACACCCCTCCCCCCACCAGCATTCACTAAAACCGGCCTGGTAATCCTGTCCGGATCTCGGTCGAACCGCCCGGCTCGGGTCCAGTATTCCGTGGATGGAGCTGCGTCTGGCTCATCCAGAGGTGCGTTGACACGGTCGCGGTCACGTTGTGACGCCAGGGGCATGGCAGCCACTTTAGGACCATCTACCGAAATACGTTCAGGTTTGCCCCTTTTAATCTCTGATCAAAGTTTTTTCTCCTCGCTCCAAAACGCGGAACGGGCCACAATATGGGGTTGGAGGAGAGGGAGCAGGGGGTAAGAGGGCGTTGGTGTGCATCATGGCGGACGAAAACAAACGAGGCGGAATGTAGATCAGCAGGAGCCCTGGGGTGCAGCATACCATGATGGGAGGTAGGACTAGGTGAGAAGGGATTTAATTTACTGAGGAGGGTGGGACGCTGCTGGGCGGCCGACCATGTGGTCGTGGCGTCGGGAATAAATTCACCAGGTTCTCGTAACGGCTGTCCATGTAACCAACTCAGCGGCGGGCGACTGTAGGTCCTCTTTTAGAGCTGTTAGCTCCAGCAGGACCCACGGCAAACGGTGATGACCAATCCGTCAGGGAAGCCCTCAGAGTAGTCTTTGAGGAGCGGTGTAACTGTTCCCTTAGGCCATTGGACTGCGGGTGATATGCCGTGGTGTGATGCAGCCAAACGTCGTGTTTCCGGGCCATTGCAGCCCAGAGGTTTGATATGAATTGGGAACGGCGGTCGGAGGACCTATCAGACGGGGTGCCAAACAGAGCAATCCAGGTGCTGATGTACGTCCGAGCCACGTCTGCGGCCGTCGTCGATGCTCGAGGGACGACCTGGCGGTGTGCTCCTCCGTAGTAAGAAGGTGCGTGAAACTTCTCGAGAAGTAGGAAGAAGACCAACAAGGTCCACATGGACATGGTCAAACTGTAGCTCAAAAGGCGCCAATGGCGCCCGAACGTGACGGTTAATTTTCGCTCGTTGGCACTCCACGCCGTACGCAGTGCGATCACGCATGCGCTTCCTGAGGCTGCACCAAAGAAACTTCAGATGAACCAATTACTGTGAGGCCTTCACGCCCGAATGCGACAGACCATATGGAGATCGAAAACAGTCTGTCTTCAGTCTGCGGGCAGGGTGGGGGCGCTGAGACATCTCACAGGAGAGAGACCGAACTTAACGTCGGCTGACCGCAGGCCCCGTGACTGTTGTTGGATAAGCTTTTAGACAGCACCCGCAGCATATTCTGGGGCGTTAGTAGTGATGGCTATGGGTGCTTTGGGGAGCGAGTGCGCCAGTCGGAAGGAGGAGCAGAAGCTGGAGGCGCGACGCAGCGCGCCCGCCCTCTCCGGTGATGAAAGTCTGTTATCTGTCAAGTAGGAGGCCGTGCACAATCCTGATTTGATGGAGACAGACGTGAGATCACGGAGGAACATCTGGTGAAACTTCTGAAATGCCTGTTTCGCTGCCGCTGCTACCGTGTGATCCGAAATCTCCGGAGGGGACGGCCCCGAATCCTTGGCGTTGCCTGTTGCTTGGCGGCCGGGGGCGGGGTCGAACCGCTCGGCAGAGATGGCGCTTGGTGCCCTGTGTCGGAGGGCTGGTCGGAGGCTCGAAGTTTTCGGACGGACTCAGAGTCGGACTGTGGTCGGGTGCTTCCAGGATGCTGCATCGACAAGTTTGCGGCGCTGGAAGCTCGTGGCAGGGAGAGTTTTTCCCTCCTACCGTCTGCGTGAGATTTTGAGGCTATCGGGACTTTGAGAGGCTTTTTTTTAACCTTCCTCATGGTCCGCTCTTATCAAATTATGGTATTGCTTGCACTGTTGTAACTATATGTTATAATTGTGTGGTTTTTGTCAGTTTTAGTCTTGGTCTGTCCTGTGTTTTTGTGATATCTTTCTGAAGGAACATTGTATCATTTTTAATGCATGCATTTCTAAATGACAATGAACGAGGGCTGAGTGTCCCCATAATCTAATAATCTAATCTAATTAGAAAGAGCTCTTGGTAATATCATCAAACACCTTGGCCTGATCGGCTGACCAGTCATGGGGAATTGTCTTTAAGGGCACTGTACCCGGGGGAGCATCAGATCAGCAACTCACGGATGAAGCAGCGATGGAAATTTATCATACCTAAAAATTCCCTTGTTTTTTATAGTGGTGGTGGTGGTGAGGGGGTGGGGTGTGATCTATAACAGCCGTTACTTTTGATGGGAAGGGTTTCGCACCTTCTGCCGAGATGCAAAGGCTGAGAAAGTCAATAGTTGACAAACAAGCTGACATTTAATAGGGTTAATATCAGTCTGTGTTAGGTTAAGCTGTGTAGAAGTGTGCGGAGATGGGATACATGGTCGGACTTGGATGTGCTGGCGACAGGTCTGTCATCCATCTGAACAAAAAGAAAATCTAATTCACTTAATACAGAGTCCATCTGCCGTTGCGAAGTCGGTGCAGCGTTTTTCAGTCCAACTGGCATGACAAGAAACTGAAAAAGGCCAAACGGAGCCGTTATTACAGCCGTTTTGGGAATGTCCTCCGATCACACAGGCACCTGATGGTGACCCTTCAGTCAATCGGTCTTGGAAAAAAGAATAACTTCCCGGATAAACGTGCCGCAATGTCTCGGATGTGTGGGACCGGGTAACGATCGAGGGTGGTGACCTCTCTAAGGCCTCGGTAATTCCCACATGTGCGGCGACTGCCATCAGACCTAGCGACCATATGGAGGGGCAAAGCCCAGGGGCTATTCCACTGGCGTAGGATACCGAATCGTTTCATGTTGCCAGACTTGCCGAAGGGAAGCTCGAAAACCAATTGCGCCAACTACCAGAGCAAAACACTAAGCGAGAAGGAGTGAATTTACCTGGGCGCCACTGACCAGAACAGGTGCCTGCCCTAGGTGAGTATCAGATGAAAGCTTACTCAAATCTTTCCAGCATTTCTGATGAAGCTGAGCTCAGGGGCCATTTTGACCAGCGCATTGTCGATTTGCCTGGCTTGACTTGTTCTCAGCCACACCAAAGCTCTTCAAGGCACGTCCTTCGCCCCAAAATTGAGGCGGGGCTCAGGAACGAGATGATTGAACCAGTTACCATTTTCACAATGGCAATCCCCTCCTTTGCCAGCACTCAAAAGTGATGGCAGCGTTAGAATATGTGGGAATTGCAAGGTGACAGTGAATTAATGGCGCCGAAGAGCATACATCAGATTCTTCCCGAGCCCTGTCTCATCCTTGCTTTCGAACCTTAAGTAGTCTTCTTTCTTCCTCCTCAATGTCTCCTGCTGACCGTGATTCACCCTGTATTCTTTTCTCGGCTGTACTGGGACACTCTTAACTGGAAACCCCGTGCAATTGCTTGCTAGACAATCTTTACATTTCTGTTCTGCATTTCCCCAAGCACATTTGTTCCGGATTTATGCTCCCAAGTTCCAGCCTAATACCATTATAATACCTCCTCCTCCGATTTACCGAGGGTAGCAGACACCAACAGAATTAACAAACTCATTCGTAAGGCCAGTGATGTTGTGGGGATGGAACTGGACTCTCTGACGGCGGTTTCTGAAAAGAGGATGCTGTCCAAGTTGCATGCCATCTTGGACAATGTCTCCCATCCACTACATAATGTATAGGGTGGGCACAGGAGTACATTCAGCCAGAGACTCATTCCACCGAGATGCAACACATAGGAAGTCATTTCTGCCTGTGGCCGGCAAACTTTGCAACTCCTCCCTTGGAGTGTCAGACACACTGAGCCGATAGGCTGGTCCTGGACTTATTTCATAATTTACTGGCATAATTTACATATTACTATTTAACTATTTATGGTTCTATTACTATTTATTATTTATGGCGCATCTGCAACGAAAACCAATTTCCCCCGGGATCAATAAAGTATGACTATGACTATAACTATGACTATTAGTGGATTAGTAACGCCCTGGAAATGTATTTTTCAACGTGACACACAAAGCTGACCGCGGTGTTGATCTTACGGGTCGGCTTTGGGGAGTGGTGAGGGCTTCACTGTGCCCTCCGCCGGCTCTCCCGTCGGCAGTAGAGGTAGACGTTGACTGGATGGGCGTAAGTCAGGGCGACCAGGGCGATGAATGCGATGTTCAGCTGGGAAAGGAGGGAGAAAAAGACGATAAGAGAGACGATGAACTGAAGCAGTTTCCATCCCTCAGCCTGGAGTGGGGCCACTTGTCATCGCACCCCACCCCTCTCACCCCACCCGGCTCACCCCCGGTCCAGTTCCGTACTGGCAACTCGCAGGACAGTGAGTTGGCACCAAATCCTCGGGGCCATTCCCAAATCTGAATAGAAGTATTTACACCTGGTACAATGCGGAACAATCCTGATCAATCGAGTCTCCATCACTCGATCAGATAAACCTTTCAAAATCAGAACCACTCGCTGTGTGCGGAAATAATTGAGGTCCTGTGTTAACTCGCTTCAGCTTGAGCTATTCCGCAAACAGTCTCACTCTCCGCAGATACAGCTTCTCCTCACCTACTCTAACGGCATTTGTCACGATTTGGACTGCTTCTGTTCAAGGTGTCCTTAAACCACCTCTGCTCTCGGGAAAGCAACCCGAATTTCTCTGGTCCTACCACAGATAGTTACGCTCATTCCCTCTGCGCACTTCCACAACATTCACGTTCCCCCTAAAGGTCGTTTCCTGCAATCAGTCACATGTCACACCGTGGCCTGGCTTTCGGCGTCACACCCCGATCCATCTCCCAGCCACAGGGAACAGACGCACGGTTCACAGGGACTCATCAGCCTCCCGATACTTACGTACAGTGGGTTGTCCTCCAAGGGGCCGTTGACGAGAAGGAAGAGAGGATACTGGAGCAGGTTGACCAGGGCACCCACGATGCTTGTTATCCCGAAGAGTTTCCCAAAGTGGCGCGGAGGGAACCTGCCGAGGGAGGGGAAAGGCAGAAGGTTTCAGGGAATGGATATCGCAATGCTGGGCCATTCGGCCCAAATAGTCTGTTCTAATACCGGTCCAAGGTGCTTCCTCTCATCCCAGCACAGTACAGGAACCTCCCATTCACCCCAACATTGTTGCGTCACTCATAATGCTAATTTATGCAAATCCCTTCTGCGCTCTCTGCGCGACATGTATCTCCACATTCCTCGTCCGTTCATGGGTTTACCTCGGTGTTTTTTTTAAAGTATTGCCTTCGTGTGCTGCTTTCGCGATTTCTCCAGCAGTCCGGTCCACACACCTACGATTTGTTTCGTGTTGTTGTCTCGAACGTGCTTCCCAAATCTCCCTTAACTCCTCTTTAAGGCTTCCCCCTCTCACCGTAAATGCTTGAAATGTCTACGCTGGGAATAAGACAGCTTGTGCCTCTCGGTTTAATTAATCTACTGTGTATCTGGTCCCTCCCGAGCCTCTGAAGCTCCAGAGAAGACAAACCCAAGTTTGTCCAGCCTCTAACAACAGGAATTCTGCTGATGCTGGAAATTCAAGCAACACACATCAAAGTTGCTGGTGAACGCAGCAGGCCAAGCAGCATCTGTAGGAAGAGGTGCAGTCAACGTTTCAGGCCGAGACCCTTCGTCAGGACTAACTGAAGGAAGAGTGAGTAAGGGATTTGAAAGTTGGAGGGGGAGGGGGAGATCCAAAATGATAGGAGAAGACAGGAGGGGGAGGGATAGAGCCGAGAGCTGGACAGGTGATAGGCAAAAGAGGATACGAGAGGATCATGGGACAGAAGGTCCGGGAAGAAAGACAAGGAGGCGGGGGGGACCCAGAGGATGGGCAAGAGGTATATTCAGAGGGACAGAGGGAGAAAAAGGAGAGTGAGAGAAAGAATGTGTGCATAAAAATGAGTGACAGATGGGGTACGAGGGGGAGGTGGGGCCTTAGCGGAAGTTAGAGAAGTCGATGTTCATGCCATCAGGTTGGAGGCTACCCAGACGGAATATAAGGTGTTGTTCTTCCAACCTGAGTGTGGCTTCATCTTTACAGTAGAGGAGGCCGTGGATAGACATGTCAGAATGGGAATGGGATGTGGAATTAAAATGTGTGGCCACTGGGAGTTCCTGCTTTCTCTGGCGGACAGAGCGTAGATGTTAGGCAAAGCGGTCTCCCAGTCTGCGTCGGGTCTCGCCAATATATAAAAGGCCACATCGGGAGCACCGGACGCAGTTTATCACCCCAGTCGACTCACAGGTGAAGTGATGCCTCACCTGGAAGGACTGTTTGGGGCCCTGAATGGTGGTAAGGGAGGAAGTGTAAGGGCATGTGTAGCACTTGTTCCGCTTACACGGATAAGTGCCAGGAGGGAGATCGGTGGGGAGGGATGGGGGGGGGGACGAATGGACAAGAGAGTTGTGTAGGGAGCGATCCCTGCGGAATGCAGAGGGGGGCGGAGAGAAAGATGTGCTTAGTGGTGGAATCCCGTTGGAGGTGGCGGAAGTTTCGGAGAATAATATGTTGGACCCAGAGGCTGGTGGGGTGGTAGGTGAGGACCAGGGGAACCCTATTCCTAGTGGGGTGGCGGGAGGATGGAGTGAGAGCAGATGTACGTGAAATGGGGGAGATGCGTTTAAGGGCAGAATTGATAGTGGTGGAAGGGAAGCCCCTTTCTTTAAAAAAGGAAGACATCTCCCTCGTCCAGCCTCTTCTTGCAGAACTGTGCTATACGTCTTCTGCACTCCCTCTCCAACGCCTTCACATCGTTCCTGCAAATGTGGAGAACAGAACTGCCCGGAACACTATAAATACTGGCTAAATGGAGTTATGTGACGCAAACCCGGCACGGCGCGTGGCACTTACGTCATGACGAGGAAAGCCGAGATACCACCGTACAGGAACGATCCTGCCAGCATGAACAGGACAAATGTCAGGTATTGCACCTCCGGCACGGGGATAGCGGCGGAGATGGAAAAGAGCACGAAGAGGGTGACGGTAATGGCGAAGGAGAGCACCGCCGACTGCATGTCCGCCAGTCTCCGGAAGGCGACCGAGCCTGGGATGGGGAGGGGAGAGGAGACAAGGTTTCAGCACTTGTCCATCAAATGCGTCCCTTTGCACAAACACTCCAGGAGAGAGACGAGTGAAACTATGATTTCAGGTGGTGAGACGATGCACTTCCGGAAATCGAGCCGATGCGCCATGAATGGGAAGCGACTAGGGAGCGGAATGGCCCAGCGGTTCTCAGGAATGTCAGAGTAGGGGGCCAGGAGACGGCTGAATAGAAATGTTTAACATTTTGAGATGCATAAAGAGAACGGTAACAGACTAATCCATTGGGTAGAACACTGCAGAACAATTTGGGAAAGAGCATTAGGCTGAGATGGGAATCATTGAAAAGGGTCTTGAGCGATAACTTTTTCATGCGGTGGGGGCGGGGTGTGACAGGATATTCGGGTACGGTGGGTGGGCGGTAGTGGGCCTGTTCTCGCTGGGTCGGAAGACTGCATGCGTGATCTCTGAAACTGCATGTGGACAGAACATATGGGCTTGACAATCGGTGCGATTGAATGCGACGAGTGTGCGGTGGTCTTTGTGGACCTGTGGGCGTGAGCGTGAGTGAGACGGTGAGCGTGCACGCCGCGACTCGAGTGGATGTGAATGCCCAATGGCCGTTCTGAATGAGAGAAGAAGAGAGCGCGACTAACAGAGCCTGATAAGATATGTGTGCGTATGTGTGTGACAACGTTTGAGGACGTGAGTCTGATGCTGCTTGTCGTGGGCGACAGAGCGACATGCGAAGTGTGAGATTCACACAAGACGCCAGACGCTCAGAACGGGACGAGCAGATCCTGACGCACGTGTCCCAGGTTACCCAGTGAAGAGGGTCACCCCGATCGCAGGTCACCGAGAAAGCGTCACTTGACTACGGGACTACCTGACTCCCACTTCGAACGCCCGCCTCTCCACTTGTGTCGATCGAGGATTAACCCGTTCCAGGAAGCGCAAACAATATTGAGGAGCTGGGTGAAGGCGAAGGCGGCGGTCAACCTGCTGACTAAGAGGGAGAAGAAGGAAAGATTAAGAATGCGTGTAGAAGGGAGGTAGGCATGTGTGGAAAGGGAGAGAGGGGGGGAGAAATGGAGAGAACGAGCGAGAGAGAGAGATGCTTCTCAATTCGTAAGGGTGTGTCAAATGTAACGAGACGAAGTGATAGGCATGTGGTGGAGAGGAGTAACAGTCAGCAATGATAGAATGGCGAAGGGTACTCGATTGGCCGAATGGCCTGACTCTGATCCAATGTTTTCTAGTCTCAGGGTATGATTTGCCCGTGTTTCAGCCATAGTTCCGTCAACCACATCCTGTGACTGTCAAAGGGAAGGGAGAAACACACGACAGAGTGAAATCACAGGGATAAGAAAACCAACAGAGAGAGAGAGAGAGAGAGAGAGAGAGAGAGAGAGAGAGAGAGAGATGGATAGGTACATAGATGGGTAGAGAGATAGAGGGAGAGAAATAGAGAGGCCGGGGGAAGGATTGAGTAGCGAGAAGGAGACAGCGATACATTTCTCCAGAGCTGCGGGCACAGAGCAGTGCATCATGGGAAACAGCCTCCCGACCATGGACTCTCTCTACACTTGTCTCTCCGCAGTGAAGCATCGTAAATCGACAAAGAGCGCACACACCCTGGACGTTCCCTCTTCTCGACTCTCCCAGAGGGCGGAAGGTACAAAAGTCTGAAGGCGCGAACATCGAGACTGAAGGACAGCTTCTGCCCCGAGGTTACATCGTTCTCTTTTACGACAACATGGGTACTGGACCTCCAAGCCGACGTCGATTTGGTCTTTCACCTGATCGTACACCTGCAACCCACTTTCTCCGCAACTGTCAGTCATTGTTTTACCTCGCTTTTCCTCAATCCTCAAGACAAACTCCTCAGTGTACCTCGGTCCAGGTGACAATAAAATAAACAATTTCAATTCTCTACCTGCGATGCTGCGCAGAACGTTATACATTTTGCTAACTACCCTCGGTAGGATTAGTCTTCCGCTGGACAAAGCGACGTGCTGTGACTCGCAACCAGGACGGCAGTCTGATTGCCTCCGGCAGCCGGATGTCACCCGCCTCTCCGTCTCGTTCCGGCATCTCCAGATCTGACACTGGTTTCATCCTGACACCTGGCTTATAACTTTGTCCTCCAGAAAAATAGCTGTGTTTCTGTTTTTTTTTTAACATTCTAGATCCTAGTATTCGCGATCTATGCTGACTTCGCCCATTTCCAGGGGCTGGGCCGCGTGAAACTTTTATGACCGGCTTTCTATACATTCTATTTTTTTCTGTTGGGTGCTCTAATTAAGACAGCTGATTCATATATTGGTCTGGCTACATAAATAGCTCCTTGGTTCAGCTTCAGTTGCTGGATTGTTCCTGTCCAAACCGCCTGTCTGAATCCCTCCTCTTCCCCTTCCTCCTGAAGCCTTGCACTGCAACTAGTGTCTGAAGCCTTGCCTCGCCTTGCCTCGGCTGAAGCATTGCCTCACCTTGTCTCGCCTGGAGCCTTGTCTCGCCTTGCCTCGCCTTGCCTCGCCTGAAGCATTGCCTCACCTTGTCTCGCCCGGAGCCTTGTCTCGCCTTGCCTCGCCCGGAGCCTTGTCTCGCCTTGCCTCGCCTGGAGCCTGCCTCGCCTGTAACCCTTGCTTGCAACCTTTGCCTGTACCGCTGTCAAGTTCAACCGCCGGAGCAAGATAAGGAACTGTCTATCGTTGTTTTGTACCTTCTCTGTGTCCACGCCTTCACTAGGTAGGTCCGCTACCTTCTGTTGGGAACTGTCTCTCGGTGTTTTGTGTACGAGTCCCGGCCCTACGTACTGCTCCCTAGGAGGGGTCTTGACGCTGCGTACAGCACCGGCCCTAAGTCCTGTGCCTCAGCAGGGGTCCCGGCTCTCAAGTCCAAGGCTCTGCGCTCCTGTCCTCCCTCGACCAAGGTTCTGAGTTCCTATCTATCTCGACCAAGTCTCTGCGTTCCTGTCTCCTTCGAACAAGTCAAGGTTTCGTGTTCTCGTCCTGTTCATATCCCTCGCCCTGCCCATGTGAATCGTCCTGTGCTGAAGTCCACTCGTTATGTACTGGAGTTCCCTCGTCTTACCCAGGAGTTTCTCGTTCTGTCCTGTAGCCTTGCCTATTCCTGTCTCCCAAGACCACGTCATGTCTTCGGCTAGTTCCAGAGACCGACCCCGAGTCAAGACACAGGTTCTGGGTCCCTGTCCAGTCTCTGGCTCGGAGTCTGAACCCAAGCCTCGTCATGTCCTCGCCTCGAGGAACCCAATCCTCGGCATGTCCTCGCCTCGAGGAATTCAAGCCTCGTCATGTCCTCGCCTCGAAGAACCCAAGCCTCGTCATGTCCTCGCCTCAAGGAACCCAAGCCAAGAATAACCCAAGCCTCGAGGAACCCAAGCATGTCCAGTCCTGTAGCCACGTCATGTCCTCTCCTAGCTCCGTTGTCCGAGCCCAGTCAGGACCTAGGTTCTGGATCCTTGTCCAGTCTCTAGATCGGAGTCCAAACCCAGGCTCTTAGTGGCCAGTTTCTAGTCCTGGTCCCGCTTGCCCAGCTAATGTCGTAGCCCAAGTCTGTTTTCTTGTCCCAGCTCTCTGGTCAAGTCCTGTTCCTCGTTCTTCAGTGTCTGTGTCTTGCATTTGGCTCTGCTCCCAGCGTCCTCCCCACCCATGACACCCTCAGCTTCTCCTTCCTTTGTTCCTCAAACCCTCCGGCTCCGCCTTTCTGTCACAATCCCTCTCCAGCCACCTGCCTTTCTACTTCCTCCTACACCTCCTTCCACCTCTCCGCTGGTACTGTCCATCCCCCAGATCTCTTCTATCCTTTCACAACTCCCTCTCCCTGGTCCACACCTCCGACCTCCTCCCTCTCCATCTCTTCTGCCCCTTCTCTATCCTCCTTACCCTCCCTCACCAGCTCCGTCCCTCTCCGTGACTCCCCCCACCCTCCTCTTCGCAACCCTCACTCTCTCACCCCTCCACAGCCGACCAGCTCAGGCTCACCGCTCCTCCGTTTCTCACTCTCATTCGCCACCTCCGCTATTTCACACACTCCCGCTCTCTCCCCTCCTCCATCTCCATTTCCCCAACCTCATTCCACCCCTCCCTTTCTTCCTCACCCTCTCTGGCTCCTGCTCCATCCTTCTTTCTCTCCTCCCCCTCCCCCTGTCTTTCTCCGAACTCCCTATTCGCCCTTCCTGACTACCAAATCCTATTCCCCCTCCTCTACGTCTCCGATTTCCCTCAGCCCCCCTGTCCCAATATAGGGAGTGTCGTTGCGAACTGACCTTGCGTGGCGTCGCCATCCGTCAGCAGGCCGAGCAGCGGGTTCAATGTCCCTATAAAAAAGACCAGGCGTAGCTGACTAAGCGTGGACCAGAACAGAGCGGTCAGGAACAACCAGGAGAAGACAGAGTTCCGAAAGGAGGCATCGTTTTCCTCTCTGACTCCCGAACCTACAGCGGGTGGAGAACAGGATTTAAAGCGGGAAGCTGCGGAGCGAGAGCCTCTCATCCCACCCTTTTAGCCGGGGGTCCGTGGCAGGGTGGGTGTCTAAAGTCTAATTTCTGGTATACAATTTACCGTTCCGAGTTCGTAAATGTGTTTAAAACTATGAGGCACAGGCAGACCGATAAAGTCATCGTCTAGTCCCAAGAGTGGAAGTGTCTCTGGAACATGGCCGGCATGTTGGCGCCAGAATTTGTGGTAACACCTTCGGTCTGTTCGCGCGCCTCCTGGCTGTGCAGGTTGTTCACACAAACAAAACGTTTGATCGGATGTATCGATGAGCATTTATCAATAAATCGGAATCTGATTCTGAAAGAGAAAGGCGTTCTCACCTGCTATCTCAGCTGGTTGCATATTCGCTCGATTAGCCGGCAACTGATTTCTATCTTCCGCGATACCTTCGGACACCAACGCCGCTTCGTTCCTACCTTCTGTTTCCGCTCCTCCCTCTCCAGAGTGTCTGCTATTTTCATCTTCCGTCTCTCCCTCCACCCCGTGCTCTCCCGCTGCCTCTCCCGTGAGTCGCTCGGTCCTTTCCTGTTCCACTTCCTGCTTCCTGTTCGTCCATCCCTCGCTGCCTTGCGCCTTCCGTTCGTTGCCGTCTGCTCTCATCTCGTCTGCTCCCTGCAGGACGTTCAGCTGGTTGGCAGAATCTGACTTGAACGCGGTCAACCGTAACTTCTCGCAATTCACTCTGAGCGGGGAAGCAAAACGTCATGAAGCGTCATTACGTCAGACCGAATCCATCGGGACTATGGTCTTGAAAAAGCTGGAGAAATAAAGTTAACTCTCACCACATAATTATTCTGCGTAAAACAGCCCGAACCCCTGAGTTCATTTCCTTCCTTCGGCGCAGTGCCGCTGTCCTAATATTCTTTACAAAAAAAAGTCCCGGAGGCACTCTGGCCTGCAGTGCATTGTGGGGTATACGCAATTTATAAATAACCATCCCTCCTGCATCTGACATTCGCCGCAATGTGATTGCGTCCCACAGCTCATTCCTGGACCTTTGTTATTCTACATGGAAAACGACAGAACCCTGGGATACCTATACACACTGTAAACCGACTGAACCTCCAGACTATTTCCCAACCTTTTGCGCATGCGCGGACTCTGGTGATTCTCTCTGCAAACTACTAAACAGCTGGATGATACTGAGGAGCCTCCGTTATTTTGCATTAAAACCTCGTGATCCTGGTATAACCCATTCCAGGACATGGGATATTCTGTACGTAAACTTCTTGAATCTCCATATTAAATCCCATCCAATCAGTCACTCCTGTAAACATGTTATACTGTGTTTAACCCTGCAGAAACTTTGTTTTGCATCTGTACTAGAAAACGTTACTCAATCCCCTGAACAGTATCCCGACACATAACCCACTGCAGCACAGAAGCCTCTCTATATAGAGACCTTCTGAACGGCAGGATTATTTCCTAGCCTATAACCGATTCCTGAACACCTCGTATCCACACATATACCACTCAATCTCCGGATTCTCCGCTATCCGATGAATCGCATCCCGCGGACCTATTATTCTATATATGAATCCACTGAACTCCGGATTATTCCTCATCGTGTATCTCACACTCGGGCATATGTTTTATGTTCAAACCCACAGAAACCTGGGATTATATCCCTGTCGTCAACTCACTTCAGATTACCGGCTATTCTATGTATCAACCAATTGAACTGCACGATATCTCAGTTTGAAACCACCCGTCAATCTCCAGTTATCCCAGAACGATACGAACGACCCGATATCCACATTCGGTTTCAGCTTGTACCCCATTGCTGTTTCCTGCCTTTGCTCCAGAAACCCCGTTCCCGTTCTGCGCCTTACCCGTAGGTGAAGCCCTCCGGCAGTGGGTAGGGGATGTGTCCCCAGGGAAGGAGGAATACGGTGCGCAGGACGAGCAGGACGCTGAGGCAGCTGATAAACAGGAAGATGGCCTTCAGGGAGAAACCAGCTTCATAGACCACCTGAAAGGGGAGAAACGTCAGAGTATTGGCGGACGTCAACAGCACTGGTACTGACATAAACCCATCCCTTTGCCACCCACAACCCTCACCCCTCACCACTCCCTCCGCCATTGCTCTCTGAAGGAACCAAGCATTTCCAAGTCGTTCCTCTGTCCGAGTCCCCTGATCATCTCTCCACTTCCACCTCTTCCAGCTCGGTGTTTCATCTTCCACCGTTCTCCGAATTTCCTACAAAACTCGAGACGACTTTATTTCCAACCACAGTCTCCTTGTTAATCTCTCCCTCTCTCTCTCTCTCTCTCTCTCTCTCTCTCTCTCTCTCTCTCTCTCGCTCTCTCTCTCCACACACACCCCCCACCTCCCACCTCGTGCTTACAGTACGCCCATCTACACCCGTGTGTCTCTGTGACTATCGCTGGCGAGAGATTATAATCCCTCTTCACAACCCTCCAGCGACGTGTCAGTCCACGGCGTGCTCTGCAGCCAAACTGAGGTCGGACGCGTATTAACGGCACGACACCTCGTATTCCGCCCTGGCTGACGCCACGTTATTGGCATGAACATCCATCTCTTCCAGTTGTAGAAAGCATTCCTCCTTGTATCCTCTCATGTTTGTTTCAACGTCCCCA
Source organism: Mobula hypostoma (assembly GCF_963921235.1). Taxonomy (NCBI): domain Eukaryota; kingdom Metazoa; phylum Chordata; class Chondrichthyes; order Myliobatiformes; family Myliobatidae; genus Mobula; species Mobula hypostoma. The sequence continues at coordinate 4,284,238 of NC_086127.1, read as the reverse complement.
CCAGTCCCCGTGACGTCTTCCCTTCACCCACACACCGTTCTCTCTGTCTGCCCATCATTTGTCCTCCCGGTTGCTCTCCTCACTTCCCTCCTTTAATTCCGTGAACCACTCCTCTCAATATCCATCTCAATGAATATAGAAACTTGTTGCACGGTGCAATCTTGTGTCGACTTTTTAGCATCCTCTAAGACAGCGGTTCCCAACCACATGGCCGCGGACTGGTACCGGGCCGCAAAGCATGTGCTACCCGGCTGCGAGGAAACGATACGAGTCAGCTGCACCTTTCCTCATGCCCTGTCACACCCACTGTTGAAGTTTAACGCACGCGAGGTCATCAGTGACCCAAGACGTGCAAAGGAATGAGTCCGTGACCCATTTGTGAATGTTTCCGGTGAATCTTCCATGTCAGCGCGGGAAGAAGATCAACTCCTCAAGCTTGCAAATGCCGGCGGGCTGAAAAGTATGTTTGACATAACATCTCTGCCGGCATTCTGGATCAAAGACAAGGCTGAATATCCTGAGATAACCACGAAAGCACTGAAAACTTTGCTTCCATTTCCAACATCATATCGCTGCCAAGCGGAGTTTTCTGCAATGAATGCAACGAAAACTAAATTGCGGAATAGACTGGACATAAGGAACCCTTTTCGATTATCGCTGTCACCCTTCACCCCTCGATGGCACCGTCTTTTCGCAGAAAAACAAGCCCAGGGCTCCCAATAATTCAGCGACATTGATGTGTTGCAATGATTATATATGTTCATACCAGGAAAATATACGCTGTATGTTTAATATCCAAACGTTACTTAAAATGTTATGATGCCATTGACTTATAAGCAACTTCGAATTCGGTGGTCCCCTACCTCCGGGCCGCGAAGGTTTCAGGGGTACAGAGGTAGCTGGGACGCACTCAGAACATCTTTAAGAAAAAACCCGACATAAAAAAAACTAATTGATTAGGTGCTGCCCGGCACGTACATGTCGGCCCAGATCAGAGCCTATTGCCGATTCATGCAAGGTAAATATGCGCTGTGTGGTTAATATTAAATTCGTTAGATAATCCCCTTTAGAAACGAAATTGAGTGTATTAGCCACTTATAAGTGAACTATAGTTGACTTATCACCTATACTCCGGTCGTGTTTAACACCCCCCTTCCCCCCCCCCCCACTCACCCGGCTGGCCGGTCCACGAGAATATTGTCACTATCAAACCGGTCCGCGGTGCAAAAGAGGTTGGGGACCCCTGCTCTAAGATCAATGTACTAATTACCTTTAATACAGCTTTACAGTTTTTCCATCAGCCATTTACGAATCGAAAGTTTCTTGACCCGCCTCATGTATCTACCTGGACCACCACCCATGCCAGGCTGTTCCTCGCACCCACCATGATCTGTGTGACAACCTGTCCCTGAATTCACCCCACTTTCTTCATCCCTTCTCACCACGGAAAGCTTCCCAAGAGTTACTTTGTTGACAGGACTCTCACCTTGACCACTAGGAACACGATCGGAGCTGAACCAAAGGCTCCCGTATGCAGAGCGATAACGGTGGAGCTCTTCCTCCCGAACAAGATTCCAGCCTGGGGAAATCGGACGCAAACAGAACAAAGTCAGTGGAACTGTCCGGAGAAGCTGATGAAATAATCAGCCCTGACCCGTCTATTGAGACATTGACAATCGAAGGAAATGTATTATCGAAGTAAGTTTACAATCAGTGACCACTTGATTGGGTAGTCCTGTACACCTATTCTTTAATGACAATACCTAATCAGCCAATCATGTGGCAGCAACTCAATGCTTAAAAGCATGCAGACTTGGTCAGGAGATTCAGTGATTATTCCCTGCCCGCCTCCCACTCACAAGCAGCAGCAAAGCAACACCCTCCCCGCGCTTCCCCACCAGGAAAAAAAAACTCATTGGCGGCCCCCCACCGAGCACTCAGGCTTGCAGCAAAGCATCAATAAAGACCCAGCCGAGCAACAGCAGCAGACGTCGAACGTACACTGAGTGGCTGCTGCGTTCGGTACAGGAACTAGCTGATGAAGTGTCCATTGATTGTCTGTCACCATACACTGCCTTGAGATCCATTTTATTGCGGGCATTTAACAGGCTTCAGTAGGTTTCAACAGGGACATTTAATGTTAGAGAAATGAGACCATGTACATCCTGCAACTCTTTTCTTCGTAAACATCCAGAAGAACACAGGGGTGCCCCGAAGAATGAATGATAGCTACATATTAGAACCATAAAGCTACCTCCCCCACGGCCTCCCACGCTCAAGCAGCAGCAAAGCGACAGCCCCCCTCCCCTACCAACGAAAAATACATCGGTGCCCCCGACCGAGAACTCAAGCGTCCAGCCAAAGCATCAAAAAATACCCAGACTTGCACTTGCCACTACCGCCAGCACATTTCAGTCTGAGTAAAAACACTTACCGCTCACATCCCCCTTGAACCTACCCCCTCCCACCTTCAAGGCGTGCCCCCTGGTGTTGGGAATTTCAAACCTGGGGAAGAGATTCTCCCTGTCTACTCTATCTCTCCCCTCAAATATCGTATAAACCCTAATCAGGTCTCCGTTCAGACTCCGCCACTCCAAGAAGATAACCCAAATTCATCCAGCCTCTCAGGCTGGCGCATGTGCTCTAATCCAGGCAGAAACCTGATAAACCTCCTCTGCCCCCGCCCCAAAGCCTCAACATCCTTCCTGGGGCGACCAGAACTGTGAACAATAATCCAGATGTGGCCTGAACAGACTTCTATAAAGTTGCAACATAACCGCTTGACCTTTACACTCAATGCCTCGATGGATAAAAACACGCATCTGTCAGCCTTCTCAACCACCTTATCGACCTGTGTAGCCGCTTTCAAGGACCTATGAACTTGGGTCACTGAATCTCTCTGCTCAGCAACACTGTTGAGGATCTTACCCTTAGCTGTGTACTGTCTCACTGTATTTGCCCTCCCCAGGAGATTCACCTCACATCTATCTGGGTTAATCTCTATCTGATGATATCTACAACTCGTCTATATCACGTGATATTCTTTGCCGGTTGATGAAGGCAAGTGCTTCCCAACCTGTGACGTCATTTCCGACGACATTTTCCAGGGCTCTAAAATTCAGCTTGGATGTGGCAACCTCTTTTGACTTCTCAATATGGAACATCTCTGACTTGAATTCAAAGAAAAGCCTGATGCAGTTCCCCGGCGAGTTACTCAGCTGGTCAGATTCCATTGCAATTTGCTGATGGCGTTCTTCACTAGATCCTGCACAACCAATTAACGATGCCTTGCACAGTCCCATCTCAGTCTTTTCTATACAGAAGCAAGCACAGTGGTTGCAAAACGTACCCCAGGAGAGCGTCACTAGTCACTGACCCCCAGCCCGATAAATATCCTTCCTCCACTCTCTTCTGCATCCGAACATCAAACCCTTTATATATCCACTTAGCCAGGTTTCCCTCAATTTCATGCCATTCCGGTTGCTACATTTGAGAAGCTTGGATAATTACATGGGTTGTGTGGGGGTGGCTATGGAGGTTAATGGTCTCGGTGCGGGTCGATGGAACTCGGTATAATGACAGTGCCGAACAGACTGTACACTCCGATGGGCCTTCTTCTCTGCCGCAGTGCTCGATGACCAGAACCAACCTTCCATACTATAACTTGTCAATGGTCTTTCTGAATTGCTGCAGAAACAAAATCCCCCTCGCTGCGCTCATCAACACCTTTCGAAGAAGCCTGAATCTTTTTTGAGACACGACATCTCATCATCAAAGCCCAGTTAACGATCGGTAGTCAGTCCTTATCCATCCAATTAGCAGTAGATCCTATCCATCAGAATTCTCTCCAGTAATTCCATAAGCCATCTGCCTCACCTTTCGCCCTAACAGCAAGATGTTGTCCCCGAACCCTTGCTACCGCACTTTCAACAGTCTTCTGCGGACTTCCCATCCTTTAATCTGTCAACAATCTTTCCCCTTCTCAGGACGTTCCCCGCTAATGCAACCACATCTGACCTTTCCGCGGTCAAGATTTGAACTTGTGGACAAGTCCTATCTTTCTGCAAAATAATTTAGAACTATCTCTGACAACTGTCCCGGAGTTCGTCCTGATAGCATGTCAATCTCTCTTTCCTGAAGAGAAGGCCCAATGATACGTTCCTTCTCCAGCAGCTCCCTCTGCATGTCGATTAAGGCTGTAATTCTGGACTCATTTTATACAATCCACCCAGTCTGATCATTGTGCATTATGGGGGAACCACAGGGCGGAGCTCTCCCTGCATTAGTCCTTTGAACCCCACGTTTCACGCCCGTTCTGTCGCTGACACCACGCGGAAATGAAAGTGACCCCCCGGAGCACCTTTAGGTTTGTTGTCAGTAGGAAGACTCCTCCCACTCCAATGAGTATGAGCGCGGGAAACAGCAGCAGCGCCGACGCTGTGACAGGGAATGAGAGCGAGAGTGAGGCGGAGACCAGGAGCATTTGACGGCGGATCTCACTCTCTCTTATGAGCACACTCTTCCTCTTCCCTTCTCTCGTGCTCGCACAGTGCACAGACAGACACGGAATCACGCACAGACACGCAACCACGCACAGACACGCAACCACGCACAGACACGCAACCACGCACTGGCACACAGACACGCACAAACACACAGCCACGCACTGGCACACAGACACGCACAAACACACAGCCACGCACTGCTACGTTCCGTCTATTTTAATCACCGTGTAACTTGAAACACTGGCATTGTAACTATTGAAACTGTCAAACATTTTAATGTAAATATATTTTATGTGGATTATTTTTTAATGTAGATTATTTTCGTTAATACACAATAAATATTAAGATGTTGCACAGTTATATTAGCATTGATTTCAAAATCATATTAACATTATGAAAAATAGCATTCTCGCTACGTGGCAATAAAGGCAATGTGCGGGGGAGCATTTCAGTTACTGCAACGGTGCTTGGAGGCGAGGGTGACGCACACGTACACAAAACACACCAACGTGAACACAAAGTCCACACACACAGGTACAGGAACACGAAACAGAAATACACAAACACATTACACTCACAAATATGTATACACTCATATAGACAAAGATAGGCACATGCACCACTGCAGACAGAAACACAAGAAACACGCAAATAAACAGTCAGGCAGAGGGTCAATAAACACACCGGATAAATATGGACACACTTAGGCACACTTACATTCACTCTCTCTCTATCCACCTCCCCCCTCCCCACACACACACACACATATACATACAAATACACACATACATATATATAGTAAAGGGTTTCTTTTCATATTAGCTTCTTGGCCTCATAAAATGGCTTCTTAGTAATGTTAACTGCTGATGTAAGGAGTTCTCTATAGCAGCATATTTGGGTTATAATCATCATGACTGGACTTTGGAATGCCTTTGCTCAGCAACAGAATAGATGTTATTCTTCCTTGTGTATGAAAGCTATTGTTTTTCGCGGGCTCTGATCAGAAGCCGCGATGGGGCCAGAAAGAGGAGACGCGACCCGAGAGATGCTGTAAGCTGGGCGACGGAACGGACCCCGAGCGGGAGTCCGAGGCCCAGGGTCCTCGGCAAGGAGAGGAAACGAGGACAGACTCGTGTGGAGCGTTTGGTCGATCACCGAGGGTGGTCCCATTCGAGTGTCGGCGGAGTTCGGAGGACATCGACGGGAGGAAAGGATACCTTCGTGTGTTTGTTTGTGTGTGTGTGTGTGTGTGTGTGTGTGTGTGTGTGTGTATTGGCTTCCCTGTAATGTTTCGCTGTTCAGATAATGGTTTCTCTGTGGCAGCAATGTTTAGGATATGAGTAGTGATAACGGCGCGTGTTAGCCTATCAGAGGGATGTTGTTCTTTTTTGTGGGTCTGGAAGCAGGGATATCGCCGTCTTTTGTCGGCGTGAGATGAGGAGGGAAGGCGCGACTGGAGAAAGTTGTTAGACCGCCGTACGAGTGGACTAGAAGCGAGGGTCCAAAGGTCCGGGACGCTCGGAGGAGTTCGATGGAGGATGAATGGACGTATCAGTAAGCTCCAATATGCACATCTGACTTTTTATTTTTACTTTCTTTCCTCGCCCTATATTCAGATTCAGATTTATAAAGTCAATTCATTCGGTGTATTGTCCGATATTTTGGGCTTCGGATTTGTAACCGGGCAACACATCACGCAGCATCCACACAACCGAGATTTCTCGGTCTGGCCGGACCAGAGGCTGTGTCTCGAAGACATACGCATGCTGACCGAACCTGAGGGTTACAATTGTGGGGGCTAGACCGGGATTGAGTCCGTTGGATTGCCCTGCGCATTGAACCAGTGAGTTGTGTGTTTAAATCTGTGTTGGTACGGATGCTGCTGGGGTTGAGGGGTGGTTCTCTTCCGTGGGGTTACAGGTAACTAATGCGTGCGTGTTCTGTATGGTGAATATTTGTACCCCGGATGAATTGGTAATTCGATTTTTGAGTACGGTTAAAGCTGTTGGCAATGTTGAGGTTGTATAGTGGAGATCTGATAAAATGGCGGGCTCAGACTTTGTTGTAGTTCAGATTAGCGTTGACGTAACAGTAGTGGAACTGCCAGCGTCTATCAGTGAGGCGGGGCGATGGCCTGTCAATACTGTCAGGGAGGAGGGTAATGTAGCCGAGCGGGCCGAGTCCCAAGTCTTGTTTCCTGTAGCTGGGGGCGGACATTTCAAAGAGAGGATTGTATCGTTTCTCAGGCGTGAGGGGAAGGAGTCGTCGGATTTGGAATGTCTAATTCGTCCCCGTACCTCAGTGAAGAGAAGAAAACGCGTCGGAGGCACGGAACGACTCCTCCAGCAGCGTACAGTCTCGGTCGTAGCACCTGGTGGTGAAATGACCGCGGCCAGCCCAACCGGGAATGGCAAAGGAGATTGTAGCAGAGCTGAGAACTGAGATGTCCCGGATGTTAACAGCGGGTGAGGACCCCCGGATAACAGGACTAGCCGACAGGCGAACCCCATATGGGGACGGACCACTACACCAGACATGCTCAGGATTTCCCTACTAAGCACCAGAGCGCGTTTACGGTGGCCAAAGTGTTATGGGAGAAATATTTCATTCATTATGGCCTTTCCAGGCGTACACCTAGTGATCAGGGACGGCCTCACGACATCAGACTCATCCATGATTTACTGGACATTCTTGGAGTCGAGAAGTCGCGAACCACGCCTTATCACAGGCAGGGTGATCCCCAGCCCGAGAGATTTAATCGACCCTTGCGAGACATGATGGGGATCCTGGAGATCAGCAAGAAGAGCAGGTGGAGTTAACATATTGGATATCTGGTTCACAGTTACAACTGTACTCAAAAGGAAGCTACTGGGTATTCGTCATATTGTCTACTGTTTGGGCGCGAGGCGAGGTTGCCCACTGATATTTGACTTTTGGCCTGAAGAGGGTGACTTACCACCAAAGACTTATTCGAAGTATGTGTCCGACATGAGAAGGCAACTGAAAAGGGCGCATGAATTACCGGGGGTCGCAGCAGCCAGTCAGAATCAAGGAAATAAGAGGAGGTATGTTCAAATACTGAGGTATTCCCAACTCCTGCCGGCAGACTGGATCCTCTTAAGAAGTCTGGGGCTATGTGGAAAAAATAAACTGGAAAAAATAAAGCTGGAAAAAATAAACTGGAAAAAATAAAGCTGCTACGCCCTATGTGGTGGAGAGTCAGAGGTCAAACCGACCGGTTTTCCGGGTGAAACCAGAGGATGGGAATGGGCCTGTCAAGATTCTCCATCGGATCCACCTGTTGCCCCTGGGACAAGAGGTGCAGAAGACCCAGAGATCGACTTGGAGCCTACACCTGGTAAGAGAACTCTGCGGAAACGCGAGGCGACTGCAGGGCCCACAGCAGGCGAGTGGAGGCCTGTCCCCACCTCTCAGACGGATACTGATTCGGAGGATGATGACCCGGATTTGTGGTCTATGCTGCCTTTCGCTCACTCCCCAATGATAGAAACACAGAAACACTGAAAACCTGCAGCACAATGCAGGCCCTTCGGCCCACAAAGATGATGTGAACATGTACTTACCTTCGAACTACGTCTGTACGTAGGCTTACCTGTAGCCCTCTGTTTTTCTATGCTCCATGCACCTATGCCTTCTTAGCTACAGAGTCAACCTGCGTAGCAGCTTTGAGTGTCCGATGGACTTGGACCCCAAAATCCCTCTGATCATCCACACCGCCAAGAGTCTTACCATTAATTCTATATTGTGCCATATTTGTTCCACCAATAGTTGTTCACATGGTTTGTGAAGGGCAGATCGTGTCTAACAAGCCTGATAGAGTTCCTTGAGGAACTGACCAGGCATATAGATGAGGGTAGTGTAGTGGATGTGATCTATGTGGATTTTAGTAAGGCATTTGACAAGGTTCCACACGGTAGGCTTATTCAGAAAGTTAGAAGGCATGGGATCCAAGGAAGTTTCGCCAGGTGGATTCAGAATTGGCTTGCCTGCAGAAGGCAGAGGGTGGTGATGGAGGGAGTACATTCAGATTGGAGGAGTGTGACTAGTGGTGTCTCACAAAGATCTGTTCTGGGACATCTACTTTTTGTGATTTTTATTAACGACCTGTATGTGGGGGTGGAAGGGTGGGTTGGCAAGTTTGCAGACGGCACAAAGGTTGGTGGTGTTGTAGATAGTGTAGAGGATTGTCAAAGATTGCAGAGGGACATTGATAGGATGCCGAAGTGGGCTGAGAAGTGGCAGATGGAGTTCAACCCGGAGAAGTGTGAGGTGGTACAGTTTGGAAGGATAAACTCCAAGGCAGAGTACAAAGTAAATGGCAGGATACTTGGTAGTGTGGAGGAGCAGAGGGGTCTCGGGGTACAGGTCCACAGATCCCCGAAAGTTGCATCACAGGTCGAGAGGGTAGTGAAGAAAGCTTATGGGGTGTTAGCTTTCATAAGTCGAGGGATAGAGTTTAAGAGTCGCGATGTAATGATGCAGCTCTATAAAACTCTGGTTAGGCCACACTTGGAGTACTGTGTCCAGTTCTGGTCACCTCACTACAGGAAGGATGTGGAAGCATTGGAAAAGGTACAGAGGAGATTTACCAGGATGCTGCCTTGTTTAGAAAGTATGCATTATGATCAGAGATTAAGGGAGCTAGGGCTTTACTCCTCAGAGAGAAGGAGGATGAGAGGAGACATGATAGAAGTGCACAAGATAATAAGAGGAATAGATAGAGTGGATAGCCACTGCCTCTTCCCCAGGGCACTACTGCTCAATACAAGAGGACATGGCTTTAAGGTAAGGGGTGGGAAGTTCAAGGGGGATATTAGAGAAAGGTTTTTTACTCAGAGAGTGGTTTGGTGCGTGGAATGAACTGCCTGAGTCAGTGGTGGAGCAGGTACACTAGTGAACTTTAAGAGACTACTAGACAGGTATATGGAGGAATTTATGGTGGGGGCTTATATGGGAGGCAAGGTTTGAGGGTCGGCACAACATTGTGGACCGAAGGACCTGTACTGTGATGTGCTATTCTATGTTCTATGTTTTATGTTCTAAAATGAACCAGTTCACCCTTATCTGGCTTGAACTCCATCTGCCACTGCTCAGCCCAGTTTTGCAACCTATCAATGTCCCACTGTAACCTCTGACAGCACTGCGCACTATCCACAACACCCGAAACCTTTGTGTCATCAGCAAATTTACTAAAAAATCACGAAGATTAAGGTCCCAGACAGGTCCCTAATGCACACCACTGTTCACCGGCCTCCATGAAGAATATGACCCAACTACAACCACTCTTTGCCTTCTGTGAACAAGTCAGTTCTGGATCCACAAAGCAATGCTCCCTTGGATCCTTAACTGAGGCGTGCCTCTTGATTGAAGAAGAGTCTCCCGGACCTTTTACTCTGAGTCAGCTGAAGTGTGGAGTTTGGGGGAGGAGTTGGGCAGCCCAGGTTGCAACGGGACCCTGCAGGGAAGGAAGTGAGGCTTGTCAACGGGACAGAGGGATCCGAGCTGCAGATGGGAAAGAGTTATAGGTCCGGGGAGGCATGAAGTGTCCCCAGTACTGTCTGGGCCTGAAGGGTTAGGTGAGCCGTTACGGAGGGCTCAGAGAACTAGAGGACCACTGGCTAGGTCAGCCTGTGTAGCTCTGAGGGAACAGAATGTGAATCTACCGTTTTGGGGAGCTTTGTCACTGCCTATTGCACCTGGATACGAGTTTGTGTTTTCGAGGAAGAGTTGGCGAATTGAGCACATGACTACATTTGGTGGGGGGAGAGTGTACGGCGCTGTAACGGCTTCCCTGTAGTGTTTCACTGCTAAGGTAATTGTTTGTCGGTAGCAGCAATGCTTGTGTTATGACTGGAGTTAACAGGGGCTTTGGATTGTATGAGAGCCAATGAAAGGGATGTTGTTCTCCCTTGTGGGTCTGGGAGCAGGGATTTCATGGTCTTCTGTTGGCGAAAGATGAAGAGGGAAGGCGCGAGTGGAGAGAATTGGTAGACCGGCGGACAAGCCGTCTCGGAGCGAGGGTCCGACGGTCAGCGACGCTTGGAGAAGGTCGACGGGGAACGAGTGGACGAATCCGTGAGCTCAACATGCTCAAAATGCTTCATCTGTCACCCGTTATATTACTCTTCATTTCTATATACAATTAGAGGCACACACACGCTGTCTCTATCTCTACCCCCATTCTCTCTGTCTCTGCCTCTCTCTCTCTAACACACACACACACAAGCAAAGTCGTGTGGTCCGACCAAGATTTATCAGTAGACAGAATAGAAAGATATTCACTCACCCGCAGTGGAAAACGCGATCAACAGGGTGCCGGTAGTGAACAGCAATCTGGCGAGAGACAAATCCAAACTTTGACACCCAACCATCACTCCTGCTTCCTCCCATCACTATCGTTACCCACGGAATCCTGTCCAGCAGATCCAGACCCCATTTTCCCAGCTTTGGAGTTCATGAATGGAGCCTTTTCAAACAGATCATCGCAACTCAGAACAGGTCATTCGCCCTCCGCCTACCCTCTCTTCTCTGTCTGTCTGTCTGTCTGTCTCTCTCTCTCTCTGTCTCTCTCTCTCTCTGCCTCTCTCTCTCTCTCTATCACTCTGTCTCTCTCTGTCTCTGTCTCTGTCTCTCTCTCTCTCTCTCTCTCTCTCTCTCTCTAATTATACATCTATCTATCTGTCGATCTGTCTATCTCTCCTCTCCCCCTCTCCACGGCATGAGAAAGGGCGAATGTTTCAAAGTGGATCCGAAGGGCAGTCATTTGATCTTATTTACGAACGAAGCCGGGTACATGGTACGGAGTACCAGAGGAAGTAATAGGGCTGGTCAAACTGGAACGGCAAAAAGACACTTGCTGTGTGTCCGTGAATAGGAATGTTTAAAGGAAGATAATCCAACGGGGTAACTGCGACAAAGACATGGAAGCAATGTTATCAACATGTCAAAACAGTGTGCCGAGCACAATTTCCAGGACGCTGTCAGGATCCTCGCGCCTTGGGTTACAGGGAGACGTTTACAAGGCACCTGATTCCCGTCTTGGGGCTTGGAATATAAGTGGCCTTCGGGTCGACTGTGGGCTGCTGGTTTGTCTCGTCAGATCCCTTTGGAGCAACCTGCTGATGGAAGGCTTGTGAAACCATTCGTGATCTCGAGGCCTGGTTGGAGGACCACCGGTTCATGAAGCCTTGTTGCCTCTCGTCGGAGCAGTCATCGTGGTACGGACTTGGCCGTTTCGGTAGCCAGCCAAGGTTGCTGGCTGCTCCGAGACTCAGAGCCACCCGGATTGAACTCCTTTCCTGCCCTTGCCTCCGTTGGGTAAGCCAGCCCGTAATTGCCGTTACCCTGCGGTTGGTTCTGTCCCTTCCTGTCCCTTGCCTCCTTTGGATAAGCAGGCGTTTGCCGTTACCCTGCGGTTGGGTCCTTGCCTCCGTGGGCTGAACATCCGAGTTCCGCGACCTGCCCAGGGATTCCGCGGCCTGCTCAGGAGTAGCTCCAAGGCCAAGCTCTGAGAACACAAGCCTCTAAGATGCCAGGCCAAGCTCCAAGAACCCAAGCCTGAAGTCCCCAGCCTCCAAGCCTCGACCAAGACTCCAGCCTCCAAGCCTCAAGACCCAATGCCCCAGCCGGCAGCCAAGCTCAAGACCCAAGACCCCAGCCTGCAGCCAAGCTCAAGACCCGAGACCGCAGCCTCAAGACTCAAGAGCAAAGACCCCAGCCTGTCTCCAAACTCAGGCCTCTAGACCCCAGCCACGTCCTGTCCTGAAGCCATGTCATATCCTTGCCTGGTTCTGGGGTCCGAGCCCGAGGAAAGATCCAGGTGCTGGGTCCTTGTCCAGTCTCGGGCTCGGAGTCGAAGCCTTGTCTCCTAGTCCATGGTTTCTAGTCCTGGCCCCGCTTTCCCTCGCCAAGTCTGCGTCCTTGTCCCTGCTGTTTGCATATATCCTACCACGTCCCTACTCTAGTCAAATCCTGTTCCTTGTGCTTCAGTATCTGTGTCTCGCATTTGGGTCCGTTCCCAACGCCCCCCATTGTGACAGAACAACCCAGCCCACCATAGACCCAGCAACACAGACACTGTAGATTAAAGTGGCCACCTATGATTCCCCTCACAATGGCACACGGACCACACGGCAGGAAACCCAGGGACCAAACTACCATACTCAGAGAAACGATAAAGGACAAAATAGCTCCGGTGGAGACCATATTGCATATGGGAAAGTACACTATCCCCAATATTACCCGAGACTTGCAGAACACAGCAGAAAGTACAGAGAAAATTCACGAGCTGACACTTAATCCATGATGTCTACGCCGAGCATTGCACCAAACGAAGCCATACCTAGCAATCTGGGAAACATCACCCTTTCTCACCTTCGCTAAAAACTCTGGGTTTGAAGATTCCATGAAGACGTCAATATTCATTTCTGCTGAATACCACCCACAGACCAATCAAACAAAAGAATTGGATATTTCCCTTTTCCAAATCAGGTTGATAAATTAAACAAGCACTTCAACGCAAAATTGGAACAAATCCCTGGCAAGCCCCCAAACGTATGTCACGTGGCCGCCAACAATGAATATAGAATCGAGTCAGGTTTTATAAAAAACAAACAAACATTTATTAAACTCTGCTCAAAAAAAATAGCGAAATGTAATTAAACGACTAACTTAACCAGAAGTTAACTGCTATACGGCAACTCAACAGGGACTTACATGGCCAGGAGGCGAGTCAGCATAATGCCGTAGCGATCCAGCAGCAAACCGCTGGCGAAGATGAGGAAATTCGTAAGAAAGTCGCTGATGGTGAAGATGAGGGTGAAGCGTTCGTCCTGTGGTACACAGCTTACTGAAAGGGTGAGAGAGAGCGAGGGTCAAAGATCACATTTCATACTTCAAAGATCGAAGCAAATTCAATATCAAAGTATTATGTGTAACACTGTACTGCCGTGAGATTCGTTTTTCCTGATGGCATTTACAGGAATATAAACAAATACAGCAGACAATGAAAAACTACACGCAAATAAAGGTGGAGAACAGCCAACGTGTGAAAGAAGGAAAATCTTGAAAATATTTTTTCATAAAGTTAATAAGTATTCCTGACGCCAAGAGCAGCAGAGATCTTGAAAGCGAGTCTATAGATTGTGTTGAGTTGAGTGACGTTATCCTCACTGTATCAGGAGCTTGATGGCTCAAGGGTAACAACTGACTTTGAACCTGGTACTTTGGGACCTCCGGCTTCTGTGCCAATGAAAAGGCGAGAGACTGAGGGTGATGGATGGAGAGAGAGGAAAGGATAAGAGCCTGGGATTGGGAATGCACTTCTGTCTTCTTTTTAAATTTTCATTGGCTCCATTCCGTACCTTTAATTCACTGGGAAGGCCGCAAGAAAATGAACTTCACGGTAGCGCATAATATACTTAGAGAACTAGAGAGAGAGAAAGAGAGATAGAGGGAGGAAGAGAGAGAGAGAAGGCGGGTGTGGATGGCGGACGGACTCTTCTCATGCCTACTCTCACAAGGAATGCTTCGCAAACCAGGCAATATCCTTGCAAATCTCCTCTGCACCCTTTCTATTGTTTCCATGCACTTCCTGTAATGCGGCGACCGGAGCTGAGTACAGTACTCCAAGTGGGGTCTGACCGGGGTCCTATATAGCTGCAACATTACCTCTCAGCTCTTAAACTCAGTGCCACGATTGATGAAGGCCAGTGCACCGTATGCCTTCTTAACCACAGAGTCAACCTGCGTAGCAGCTTTGAATGTCTTATGGACTTGGATCAAAAGATCCTCTGATCCGCTACACTGCCAAGAGTCTTACCATTAATGCTATATTCTGCCATCATATTTGACCTACCAAGGTGAACCACTTCACACTTATCTGGGTTGAACTACATCTGCCACTTCTCAGCCCAGTTTTGCATCCTATCAATTTCCCGCTGTAACACCTGACAACCCTCGACACCATCCACAACACCCCCAACCTTTGTGTCATCAGCAAATTTACTAACTCATCCCTCCACTTCCTCATCCAGGTCATGTGTAAAAATCACAAAGTGTCGGCGTCCCAGAACAGATCCCTGAGGCACACCACTGGTCACCGGCCTTCCTCCAGAATATGACCCATCTGCAACCACTTTTTGCCTTCTGTGGGCAAGCCAGTTCTGTATCCACGAAGCAATGTCCCCTTACATCCCATCCATCCCTCCTTACTTTCTCAATAAGCCTTGCATAGGGTACCTCAACAAATGCCTTGCTAAAATCCAGGTGCACTACATCTACGGCTTTACCTTCATCAATGTGTATGGACATATCCTCAAAAAACAATCAGGCTCGTAAGGCAGGACCTATCTTTCACAAAGCCATGCTGTCTATTCCTAATCATATTATACGTCTGCAAATATTCATAAATCCTATCTCTCAGAAACTTTGTTGCAACTATATGCTATAATTATTTGTTTTTTTGTTAGTTTTTCAGACTTGGTCTGTCATGTGTTTTCGTGATATCATTCTGCAAAAACATTTTTGTCATTTCTTAATGCATGCATTACTAAAGGACAATAAAAGAGAACAGCGTGTTCTCATAATCTAATCTAATCTAAACGTTTCACTGACTTGTCTGTTCTTATCCCTCTCCAATGCTATGGTAAAGGAGATAGAATTGTGATCACTATTTGAAAAATGCGGTTTCCGGTGAGAGACCTGACACCGGACCAGGTTCATTTCCCAATACCAGATGAAGTACAGCCTCTCCTCCTGTAGGCTTATCTACATACTGTGTCAAGAATCCTTCCAGAACACACCTAACAAGCTTCACGCTATCTAAACCCCTCACTCTACGGTGATTTGATAGGAAAGGGAATGTTGTTCCACAACCTAGAGGCTACAACAGCAAAGTCGTAGTCACCCCTGAACTTAAATTCAGATCGCAGGACAGCCAGGAGCCCCAAGTCAGCCGACTTGAGGGACCCGGAAATAGAATAAGGGATTAGAAGTTCAGTGATTTAGGAGAGGGCGAGCCCATTTAGGGCTTTATAAATAAAACAAGAGAAACTTAAAATCAATTCTAAACCGTACTGGTAGCCTGTGTGTGTGTGTGTGTGTGTGTGTGTGTGTGTGTGTGTGTGTGTGTGTGTGTGTGTCTATATATGTATTAAT
Source organism: Mobula hypostoma (assembly GCF_963921235.1). Classification (NCBI taxonomy): domain Eukaryota; kingdom Metazoa; phylum Chordata; class Chondrichthyes; order Myliobatiformes; family Myliobatidae; genus Mobula; species Mobula hypostoma. The sequence continues at coordinate 4,268,555 of NC_086127.1, read as the reverse complement.
GGGTGACAATTAGCACATTTTGCTCACAGTAAAATCTGTCCTACACAATTCAGAAGAACATTCATTGAGTTGGGTTCACTTTAAGAGGCTTGCCTTTCACAAAGTCATGCTGTCTATTCCTGATCATATTATGCGTCTGCAAATATTCATGAATCCTGTCCCTCAGAAACCTCTCCGTCAACTTAACAACCACTGAAGTAAGACGCACTGGTCTAGAATTTCCTGAGTTATTCTTACTCCCTTTCTTGAATAAGGGAACAACATTCGCAACCCTCCAATCCTCCGGTACCTCTCCCGTCCTTATTGATGATGTAAAGATAATCTCCAGAGGCTCAACAATCTGCTCCTTCGCTTCTCACATGAGCCTGTGGTCCATCTCGTCCGGTCCCAGTGACTTACCCAACTTGATGCTTTCCAAAAGCTCCAGCACATTCTCTTACTTATTATCTGAATGCTCAAGCCTTTCAGTCTGTTGCAAGTCATCCCTACAATCGCCAAGATCCTTTTCAGTAGTGAATACTGAATCAAAGTATTCATTAAGCACCTCAGCTATTTCCTCCGGTTCCATACACACTTTTCCACTGTCACACTTGATTGTTTCTGTTCTCCCACATCTTATCCTCTTGCTCTTCAGATACTTATAAAATGCTTGGGGTTTTCCTTAATCCTGTCGGCCAAGGCATTCTCATTGCGCCTTCTGGCTCCCCTAATTTCATTCTTAAGCTCCTTCCTGCTAGCCTAATAATCTTCTAGATCTTTATTGCTAGTTTTCCGAATATTTCATAAGCTCTGCTTTTCTCTTTGACCAGATTTACTACAGCCATTGTACACCAGGGTTTCTGTACCCTACCAGCCTTTCCATGCCTCAGTGAAAGGAGCCTACGCAGAACCGAACGCAAATATCCCCTGAACATTTGCACATTCCTTCTGTCCGCTTCCCTGAGAACATCTGTTTCCAATTTATGCTTTCAAGTTCCTGCCTGATAGCCTCATATTTCCTATTAATTCAATTATAGTTTTAATTAAATTAAAGCTCGAAGTATTTGAACGACTCAGAGTCGGACTGTGGTCGGGCATGGCAAGAGAATTTTCTTCCTTCTCTTGCCTGCGTGAGATGTGGGACTTACGAGAGACTTTGAACTTTTTTACTGTGCTCATGGCCTGTTCTTCATTAAGTTATGGTATTGTTGCACTGTTGTAACTATATGTTATAATTATGTGTTTTTGTTAGTTTTTCAGTCTTGGTCTGTCATGTGTTTTCGTGATATCATTCTGCAAAAACATGTTTATCATTTCTTCATGCATGCATTACTGAATGACAATAAAAGAGAACAGCGTGTTCTCATAATCTAATCTAATCTAAACGTTTCACTGACTTGTCTGTTCCTATCCCTCTCCAATGCTATGGTAAAGGAGATAGAATTGTGATCACTATCTGAAAAATGCGGTCTGCGGTGAGAGACCTGACACCGGACCAGGTTCATTTCCCAATACCAGATGAAGTACAGCCTCTCCTCCTGTAGGCTTATCTACATACTGTGTGAAGAATCCTTCCAGAACACACCTAACAAGCTTCACGCCATCTAAACCCCTCACTCTACGGTGATTTGATAGGAAAGGGAATGTTGTTCCACAACCTAGAGGCTACAACAGCAAAGTCGTGGTCACCCCTGAACTTAAATTCAGATCGCAGGACAGCCAGGAGCCCCAAGTCAGCCGACTTGAGGGACCCGGAAATAGAATAAGGGATTAGAAGTTCAGTGATTTAGGAGAGGGCGAGCCCATTTAGGGCTTTATAAATAAAACAAGAGAAACTTAAAATCAATTCTAAACCGTACTGGTAGCCTGTGTGTGTGTGTGTGTGTGTGTGTGTGTGTGTGTGTGTGTGTGTCTATATATGTATTAATGGGTGACAATTAGCACATTTTGCTCACAGTAAAATCTGTCCTACACAATTCAGAAGAACACTCATTGAGTTGGGTTCACTTTAAGAGGCTTGCCTTTCACAAAGTCATGCTGTCTATTCCTGATCATATTATGCGTCTGCAAATATTCATGAATCCTGTCCCTCAGAAACCTCTCCGTCAACTTAACAACCACTGAAGTAAGACGCACTGGTCTAGAATTTCCTGAGTTATTCTTACTCCCTTTCTTGAATAAGGGAACAACATTCGCAACCCTCCAATCCTCCGGTACCTCTCCCGTCCTTATTGATGATGTAAAGATAATCTCCAGAGGCTCAACAATCTGCTCCTTCGCTTCTCACATGAGCCTGTGGTCCATCTCGTCCGGTCCCAGTGACTTACCCAACTTGATGCTTTCCAAAAGCTCCAGCACATTCTCTTACTTATTATCTGAATGCTCAAGCCTTTCAGTCTGTTGCAAGTCATCCCTACAATCGCCAAGATCCTTTTCAGTAGTGAATACTGAATCAAAGTATTCATTAAGCACCTCAGCTATTTCCTCCGGTTCCATACACACTTTTCCACTGTCACACTTGATTGTTTCTGTTCTCCCACATCTTATCCTCTTGCTCTTCAGATACTTATAAAATGCTTGGGGTTTTCCTTAATCCTGTCGGCCAAGGCATTCTCATTGCGCCTTCTGGCTCCCCTAATTTCATTCTTAAGCCTCTTCCTGCTAGCCTAATAATCTTCTAGATCTTTATTGCTAGTTTTCCGAATATTTCATAAGCTCTGCTTTTCTCTTTGACCAGATTTACTACAGCCATTGTACACCAGGGTTTCTGTACCCTACCAGCCTTTCCATGCCTCAGTGAAAGGAGCCTACGCAGAACCGAACGCAAATATCCCCTGAACATTTGCACATTCCTTCTGTCCGCTTCCCTGAGAACATCTGTTTCCAATTTATGCTTTCAAGTTCCTGCCTGATAGCCTCATATTTCCTATTAATTCAATTATAGTTTTAATTAAATTAAAGCTCGAAGTATTTGAACGACTCAGAGTCGGACTGTGGTCGGGCATGGCAAGAGAATTTTCTTCCTTCTCTTGCCTGCGTGAGATGTGGGACTTACGAGAGACTTTGAACTTTTTTACTGTGCTCATGGCCTGTTCTTCATTAAGTTATGGTATTGTTGCACTGTTGTAACTATATGTTATAATTATGTGTTTTTGTTAGTTTTTCAGTCTTGGTCTGTCATGTGTTTTCGTGATATCATTCTGCAAAAACATGTTTATCATTTCTTCATGCATGCATTACTGAATGACAATAAAAGAGAACAGCGTGTTCTCATAATCTAATCTAATCTAAACGTTTCACTGACTTGTCTGTTCCTATCCCTCTCCAATGCTATGGTAAAGGAGATAGAATTGTGATCACTATCTGAAAAATGCGGTCTGCGGTGAGAGACCTGACACCGGACCAGGTTCATTTCCCAATACCAGATGAAGTACAGCCTCTCCTCCTGTAGGCTTATCTACATACTGTGTGAAGAATCCTTCCAGAACACACCTAACAAGCTTCACGCCATCTAAACCCCTCACTCTACGGTGATTTGATAGGAAAGGGAATGTTGTTCCACAACCTAGAGGCTACAACAGCAAAGTCGTGGTCACCCCTGAACTTAAATTCAGATCGCAGGACAGCCAGGAGCCCCAAGTCAGCCGACTTGAGGGACCCGGAAATAGAATAAGGGATTAGAAGTTCAGTGATTTAGGAGAGGGCGAGCCCATTTAGGGCTTTATAAATAAAACAAGAGAAACTTAAAATCAATTCTAAACCGTACTGGTAGCCTGTGTGTGTGTGTGTGTGTGTGTGTGTGTGTGTGTGTGTGTGTGTGTCTATATATGTATTAATGGGTGACAATTAGCACATTTTGCTCACAGTAAAATCTGTCCTACACAATTCAGAAGAACACTCATTGAGTTGGGTTCACTTTAAGAGGCTTGCCTTTCACAAAGTCATGCTGTCTATTCCTGATCATATTATGCGTCTGCAAATATTCATGAATCCTGTCCCTCAGAAACCTCTCCGTCAACTTAACAACCACTGAAGTAAGACGCACTGGTCTAGAATTTCCTGAGTTATTCTTACTCCCTTTCTTGAATAAGGGAACAACATTCGCAACCCTCCAATCCTCCGGTACCTCTCCCGTCCTTATTGATGATGTAAAGATAATCTCCAGAGGCTCAACAATCTGCTCCTTCGCTTCTCACATGAGCCTGTGGTCCATCTCGTCCGGTCCCAGTGACTTACCCAACTTGATGCTTTCCAAAAGCTCCAGCACATTCTCTTACTTATTATCTGAATGCTCAAGCCTTTCAGTCTGTTGCAAGTCATCCCTACAATCGCCAAGATCCTTTTCAGTAGTGAATACTGAATCAAAGTATTCATTAAGCACCTCAGCTATTTCCTCCGGTTCCATACACACTTTTCCACTGTCACACTTGATTGTTTCTGTTCTCCCACATCTTATCCTCTTGCTCTTCAGATACTTATAAAATGCTTGGGGTTTTCCTTAATCCTGTCGGCCAAGGCATTCTCATTGCGCCTTCTGGCTCCCCTAATTTCATTCTTAAGCCTCTTCCTGCTAGCCTAATAATCTTCTAGATCTTTATTGCTAGTTTTCCGAATATTTCATAAGCTCTGCTTTTCTCTTTGACCAGATTTACTACAGCCATTGTACACCAGGGTTTCTGTACCCTACCAGCCTTTCCATGCCTCAGTGAAAGGAGCCTACGCAGAACCGAACGCAAATATCCCCTGAACATTTGCACATTCCTTCTGTCCGCTTCCCTGAGAACATCTGTTTCCAATTTATGCTTTCAAGTTCCTGCCTGATAGCCTCATATTTCCTATTAATTCAATTATAGTTTTAATTAAATTAAAGCTCGAAGTATTTGAACGACTCAGAGTCGGACTGTGGTCGGGCATGGCAAGAGAATTTTCTTCCTTCTCTCGCCTGCGTGAGATGTGGGACTTTCGAGAGACTTTGAACTTTTTTACTGTGCTCATGGCCTGTTCTTCATTAAGTTATGGTATTGTTGCACTGTTGTAACTATATGTTATAATTATGTGTTTTTGTTAGTTTTTCAGTCTTGGTCTGTCATGTGTTTTCGTGATATCATTCTGCAAAAACATGATTATCATTTCTTCATGCATGCATTACTGAATGACAATAAAAGAGAACAGCGTGTTCTCATAATCTAATCTAATCTAAACGTTTCACTGACTTGTCTGTTCTTATCCCTCTCCAATGCTATGGTAAAGGAGATAGAATTGTGATCACTATTTGAAAAATGCGGTTTCCGGTGAGAGACCTGACACCGGACCAGGTTCATTTCCCAATACCAGATGAAGTACAGCCTCTCCTCCTGTAGGCTTATCTACATACTGTGTCAAGAATCCTTCCAGAACACACCTAACAAGCTTCACGCTATCTAAACCCCTCACTCTACGGTGATTTGATAGGAAAGGGAATGTTGTTCCACAACCTAGAGGCTACAACAGCAAAGTCGTAGTCACCCCTGAACTTAAATTCAGATCGCAGGACAGCCAGGAGCCCCAAGTCAGCCGACTTGAGGGACCCGGAAATAGAATAAGGGATTAGAAGTTCAGTGATTTAGGAGAGGGCGAGCCCATTTAGGGCTTTATAAATAAAACAAGAGAAACTTAAAATCAATTCTAAACCGTACTGGTAGCCTGTGTGTGTGTGTGTGTGTGTGTGTGTGTGTGTGTGTGTGTGTGTCTATATATGTATTAATGGGTGACAATTAGCACATTTTGCTCACAGTAAAATCTGTCCTACACAATTCAGAAGAACACTCATTGAGTTGGGTTCACTTTAAGAGGCTTGCCTTTCACAAAGTCATGCTGTCTATTCCTGATCATATTATGCGTCTGCAAATATTCATGAATCCTGTCCCTCAGAAACCTCTCCGTCAACTTAACAACCACTGAAGTAAGACGCACTGGTCTAGAATTTCCTGAGTTATTCTTACTCCCTTTCTTGAATAAGGGAACAACATTCGCAACCCTCCAATCCTCCGGTACCTCTCCCGTCCTTATTGATGATGTAAAGATAATCTCCAGAGGCTCAACAATCTGCTCCTTCGCTTCTCACATGAGCCTGTGGTCCATCTCGTCCGGTCCCAGTGACTTACCCAACTTGATGCTTTCCAAAAGCTCCAGCACATTCTCTTACTTATTATCTGAATGCTCAAGCCTTTCAGTCTGTTGCAAGTCATCCCTACAATCGCCAAGATCCTTTTCAGTAGTGAATACTGAATCAAAGTATTCATTAAGCACCTCAGCTATTTCCTCCGGTTCCATACACACTTTTCCACTGTCACACTTGATTGTTTCTGTTCTCCCACATCTTATCCTCTTGCTCTTCAGATACTTATAAAATGCTTGGGGTTTTCCTTAATCCTGTCGGCCAAGGCATTCTCATTGCGCCTTCTGGCTCCCCTAATTTCATTCTTAAGCTCCTTCCTGCTAGCCTAATAATCTTCTAGATCTTTATTGCTAGTTTTCCGAATATTTCATAAGCTCTGCTTTTCTCTTTGACCAGATTTACTACAGCCATTGTACACCAGGGTTTCTGTACCCTACCAGCCTTTCCATGCCTCAGTGAAAGGAGCCTACGCAGAACCGAACGCAAATATCCCCTGAACATTTGCACATTCCTTCTGTCCGCTTCCCTGAGAACATCTGTTTCCAATTTATGCTTTCAAGGTCCTGCCTGATAGCCTCATATTTCCTATTAATTCAATTATAGTTTTAATTAAATTAAAGCTCGAAGTATTTGAACGACTCAGAGTCGGACTGTGGTCGGGCATGGCAAGAGAATTTTCTTCCTTCTCTCGCCTGCGTGAGATGTGGGACTTTCGAGAGACTTTGAACTTTTTTACTGTGCTCATGGCCTGTTCTTCATTAAGTTATGGTATTGTTGCACTGTTGTAACTATATGTTATAATTATGTGTTTTTGTTAGTTTTTCAGTCTTGGTCTGTCATGTGTTTTCGTGATATCATTCTGCAAAAACATGTTTATCATTTCTTCATGCATGCATTACTGAATGACAATAAAAGAGAACAGCGTGTTCTCATAATCTAATCTAATCTAAACGTTTCACTGACTTGTCTGTTCCTATCCCTCTCCAATGCTATGGTAAAGGAGATAGAATTGTGATCACTATCTGAAAAATGCGGTCTGCGGTGAGAGACCTGACACCGGACCAGGTTCATTTCCCAATACCAGATGAAGTACAGCCTCTCCTCCTGTAGGCTTATCTACATACTGTGTGAAGAATCCTTCCAGAACACACCTAACAAGCTTCACGCCATCTAAACCCCTCACTCTACGGTGATTTGATAGGAAAGGGAATGTTGTTCCACAACCTAGAGGCTACAACAGCAAAGTCGTGGTCACCCCTGAACTTAAATTCAGATCGCAGGACAGCCAGGAGCCCCAAGTCAGCCGACTTGAGGGACCCGGAAATAGAATAAGGGATTAGAAGTTCAGTGATTTAGGAGAGGGCGAGCCCATTTAGGGCTTTATAAACAAAACAAGAGAAACTTAAAATCAATTCTGAACCGTACTGGTAGCCTGTGTGTGTGTGAGTGTGTGTGTGTGTGTGTGTGTGTGTGTGTGTGTGTGTCTATATATGTATTAATGGGTGACAATTAGCACATTTTGCTCACAGTAAAATCTGTCCTACACAATTCAGAAGAACACTCATTGAGTTGTGTTCACTTTAAGAGGCTTGCCTTTAACAAAGTCATGCTGTCTATTCCTGATCATATTATGCGTCTGCAAATATTCATGAATCCTGTCCCTCAGAAACCTCTCCGTCAACTTAACAACCACTGAAGTAAGACGCACTGGTCTATAATTTCCTGAGTTATTCTTACTCCCTTTCTTGAATAAGATAACAACATTCGCAACCCTCCAATCCTCCGGTACCTCTTCCGTCCTCATTGATGATGTAAAGATAATCTCCAGAGGCTCAACAATCTGCTCCTTCGCTTCTCACATGAGCCTGTGGTCCATCTCATCCGGTCCCAGTGACTTACCGAACTTGATGCTTTCCAAAAGCTCCAGCACATTCTCTTACTTATTATCTGAATGCTCAAGCCTTTCAGTCTGTTGCAAGTCATCCCTACAATCGCCAAGATCCTTTTCAGTAGTGAATACTGAATCAAAGTATTCATTAAGCACCTCAGCTATTTCCTCCGGTTCCATACACACTTTTCCACTGTCACACTTGATTGTTTCTGTTCTCCCACATCTTATCCTCTTGCTGTTCAGCTACTTATAAAATGCTTGGGGTTTTCCTTAATCCTGTCGGCCAAGGCATTCTCATTGCGCCTTCTGGCTCCCCTAATTTCATTCTTAAGCTCCTTCCTGCTAGCCTTATAATCTTCTAGATCTTTATTGCTAGTTTTCCGAATATTTCATAAGCTCTGCTTTTCTCTTTGACCAGATTTACTACAGCCATTGTACACCAGGGTTTCTGTACCCTACCAACCTTTCCATGCCTCAGTGAAAGGAGCCTACGCAGAACCGAACGCAAATACCCCCTGAACATTTGCACATTCCTTCTGTCCGCTTCCCTGAGAACATCTGTTTCCAATTTATGCTTTCAAGTTCCTGGCTGATAGCCCCATATTTCCTATTAATTCAATTAAAGTTTTAATTAAATTAAAGCTCGAAGTATTTGAACGACTCAGAGTCGGACTGTGGTCGGGCATGGCAAGAGAATTTTCTTCCTTCTCTCGTCTGCGTGAGATGTGGAACTTTCGAGAGACTTTGAACTTTTTTACTGTGCTCATGGCCTGTTCTTCATTAAGTTATGGTATTGTTGCACTGTTGTAACTATATGTTATAATTATGTGTTTTTGTTAGTTTTTCAGTCTTGGTCTGTCATGTGTTTTCGTGATATCATTCTGCAAAAACATGTTTATCATTTCTTCATGCATGCATTACTGAATGACAATAAAAGAGAACAGCGTGTTCTCATAATCTAATCTAATCTAAACGTTTCACTGACTTGTCTGTTCCTATCCCTCTCCAATGCTATGGTAAAGGAGACAGAATTGTGACGCTATCTGAAAAATGCGGTCTGCGGTGAGAGACCTGACACCGGACCAGGTTCATCCCAATACCAGATGAAGTACAGCCTCTCCTCCTGTAGGTTTATCTACATACTGTGTGAAGAATCCTTCCAGAACACACCTAACAAGCTTCACGCCATCTAAACCCCTCACTCTACGGTGATTTGATAGGAAAGGGAATGTTGTTCCACAGTCTAGGGGCTACAACTGCAAAGTCGTGGTCACCCCTGAACTTGAATTCAGATCGCAGGACAAGCAGGAGTCCCAAGTCAGCCGTCCTGAGGGACCCGGAAATAGAATAAGGGATTAGAAGTTCAGCGATTTAGGAGAGGGCGAGCCCATTTAGGGCTTTATAAACAAAACAAGAGAAACTTAAAATCAATTCTAAACCGTACTGGTAGCCTGTGTGTGTGTGTGTGTGTGTCTATATATGTATTAATGGGTGACAATTAGCACATTTTGCTCACAGTAAAATCTCTCCTACACAATTCAGAAGAACACTCATTGAGTTGTGTTCACTTTAAGAGGCTTTGGTTTTGTTCATAATAAAATTAAAGGGCAGTACTTTGGTTGAGAACAGAAAACGTCTCTCGGAGTTTTCTTCTCGAAATACTACCCGTTAAGGAGGGAGAGCGAGGGAGAGAGAGAGAGGTAGAAAAATAGATAAATAGATAGGGGGGTGGTGCGGGGAGAATGACAAGGAGATGGACTGTAAGTGTGCCAGCGTGTGTCCACGTTTAACAGGTGAGTTTGCTATGGCTGAATTTTGATGTGTGTATGATTGGGATTTGGGAAAAAAAAAACTTACAGTGAGACAAAGGACAGACAGGGGGAAAAAGAGGTAAGGGCAGAGAAGAACAGTGGTGGAATGTGGAAAAGAGAGAGAGAAATGAGACGGAGAAAGAAGCCAGAAACAGGGAAGCGAGGGAGTAGAGAGTCAATAAGGAGCGGGGAGCGAGAACGAGAGACAGAGTGAAGCGAGAAACAAGTGCGGAGAGCAGACTGGGAAACTGCAGAACTGAGACAGATAGCGGGTGACCGACAGAGAGAGAGAGAGTGACAGAGACGGAGCGGAGAGAGAGGGAGACATTGAAAGACTGTGTGTGTGTGTGTGTGTGTGTGTGTGTGTGTGTGTGTGTGTGTGTATGAGAGAGAGAGAGGGAGAGAGAGGGAGAGAGAGGGAGAGAGAGAGAGAGAGAGAGAGAGAGAGAGAGAGAGGGGAGAGAGAGAGAGAGAGGGGGGGAGAGAGAGAAAGGGAGAGAGGGAGAGAGGGAGAGAGAGAGAGAGAGAGAGGGAGAGAGAGAGAGAGAGAGAGAGAGAGAGAGAGAGAGAGAGAGAGAGAGAGAGAGAGAGGAACTCCGCCATCCCCAGCAACTTTATCCACTTATGATGTTGGGAAAGACTCTTATTCATCCCTCACGGACTGTCATTATTCCTGGCTTCCCACAATTCCCCCGCCCGCCCTAAACTCCCTGCAGTTTATGTCATAGCCCGACACTCACCATTCCTCAGCCCAGAGTGGTTGGATGTGTTCTGCGGGGGGCAGAGATCAGCGAAGTACTCCTCCTTTTTCAGTACAATGACGAGCGAGGGCCAGCCGAATAACATGCCCGCGAAGCCAAGGCACTCTATCACCCCAGTGACACAGGTACAGGACAGCTGAATCTTCTTGCCCAAGCGACCCATTGACGCAACCCGCAGCAGTCACCGCGGCGGTCAACTGCCCGTCCAACAGAATGAAACTCTCTCAGTTCCGGCCACCCGACAGTGCAGGACGCCCTCAGCACTGTCCCTTCTTCGTGAGGTTTACCCCCGGTCGCAGATCCCTGGTGCTGCCGCTTTCCCTCTGTGCTGACCTTCTGTTCTGCAGAGCAGCTAAATCACAGAGGAGGAGGAAATGCAATTAAAATTTAGCCGTCATCAAGCAAAAATGCTGCCGTCCTGGTTTCCCGTGCCAGCTGCAGAAGTTAGTGCCAACATCGGGTGTGAGAAATGCTGATCAAAGGCAGAAGCCTGGACGTCGTCCACACGGTTGTTTGGAACGCAGCTATTTACGTGACATGGAGGCGCATGGAATGATTTACTTCATAGGGTGAGGCATTGAAAAAAATAATTCTGTTGCAACATTAAAACAGCTTTCGGAGCACTATGCGGTGTATTAATCGCCAATCTATTGGTGGAATATGGTGGCGCTGCCGACAACGCAAAGCAAGTTCATCAGGATTGGAGGACCCCAGTGACGGAAAGAGATTTCATTGGTGGGTCTTCACTTCCCTGTGGCCAATGAGGTCGAGGGGCGACAGGATAGAGACCTGGAAAGGGCAAAGAGGACAGGTGACTGTCACGTGGCACAGGTATCAAAAGCAAACGAAATCACACCTTGCACTCGGACACTATTCATATCACTCCATTCCTTTTCGATTCTGCAGTCTGTCCGAATGTCCATCAAACGCCGCCAGTGATTTCGTTTCCACCAGCGACAGTAACGGAGCGATCCGTGCTCCCGGCTCTCACTGCACATCTCCTTTAGTATCCGATATTTCAAACCCGGGAAAGGAATCTGCCTGCCCACGCTATCTATGCATCTATGCCCACTTTCCCAAACTTCTGCTTCTCTCTGGGCCTTTTTTCCCGCCATTATATATCAACTCTATGGACTGCTGTGTGTGAAAATCCAGGGCAATCAGCAGTTCCTGGGATGCACAGACAACAACCAGCAATCCTTCCAGTGTCAAATTCATTTGAGATCACGTTCCTTCCCTCCTTCAGATGTTTCTTCTCCAAAACAACTGAACCTATTCCCCACATCTGCATGATTTTTTATGCACTGAGTTGCTGCCACATAATTGAATGATATTGGCCTTTACAGAAAGCTCCTCCCGCTGTGTGCCCGTGACAGCACACCACTCCCTTCTGATCAATCCACCCTCAGCCCGGACAACAGGCATCAACGCCCCTCCGACAGTTCGCCGTATAGACCTTTCTGATCCCCTGTCAAAGTAAAGTTCAAAATCAAAGTCGATTTAGATTATTAGCCATTATCTAATTACGTGTATGTTACACAGAGACAATGATGACCAATTGATTTCGGGTATTTTAAAGGAAAATAAGGAAATACAACGGAACAAATTTAAAAGACACTATACGTGAACAAGACTGAGAAATGGCCAAAGCTGAAAAGCAGGAAAATTGTGCAAATAATAATAAATATGTATTAAAGAAATAAATACCTACATATAGCATGTACATGAATGCTTAACAGTTGGAGAGGTGTTCTTTTCATGAAATTCTGCACCTTTTTGCTCCAAACATACCTTTGCTTATTGCGGCCAAAAAGTTGTATTCAAAAGGTTCAAAGGAATACCGAAACAAGCCTGATTCATTTTGGAAAAAGGTCCTGTGGACTGATGAAGTTAAAATAGAACTTTCCAACTGTTAAGCCCGGGGTTGGATCAATCATGCTTTGGGCTTGGGTTGCAGCCAGTGGAACGGGGATCAATTACTGGTCGAGGGAAGAACGAATTCAATTAAATACCAGCAAATTCTGGAAGAAAACATCACACCATCTGTAAAAAAAAAAGTCGAAGATCACGGCTTCTGCAACAGGATAATGATCAAAAACAAACCTCAAAATCAACAATGAACTACCTGACGAGGAGCAAGCTAAAGGTTTGCCATGGCCCTCACAGTCCCCCGACCTAAACATCATCGAGAATCTGTGGATAGAACTCAAAAAAGCAGTGCATGCAACACCACCCAAGAATCTCACAGAACTAGAAGCCTTATTGCACGGAAGAATGGGCGAAGATTCCCCAAGGAGCAATTGCAAGAATCTTAGCTGGCTACAAACAGCGTTTACCAGCTGTGATACTTGCCAAAACGGATGTTACTGAGAACCACCCATTGCCGGGTGCCCAGAATTTTGCTTCGGGCCCTTTTACTTCTTAGTTGTTTTGAAATTGTCAAAGATGGAACTTAAAATTTTTCTCGCTTAAAATATTAAAGAAAAGTGTGATCTTTAACTTTCTCTTTTGGAAATCAGTTGATCTTTTACTCGCTTAGCTATTCACAATAACAAAATTTTTGACCAGAGGTGCCCAAACTTTTGTATGCTACTGTATATACGTAGAGCTACTTGGTACAAAATGTAGTGAAATGAGCCTTCTTTTTCTCGTTCAGTAGAACTCTTATCTATCTATCTGTCTATCTATCCATCTGTCTACAGTGCACGCGCGCACACACACACACACACACACACACACACACACACACAAACACACACACACACACACAGACACAGACACACACACACACACACACACACACAGACACACTCACACACACAGACACACACACAGACACACACAGACACACTCACACACACACAGACACACACACAGACACACACACACACACACACACACACAAACACACACACACAAACACACACACACACACACACAGACACACACACACACACAGACACACTCACACACACAGACACACACACAGACACACACAGACACACTCACACACACACACACAAACACACACACACACACACACACACACACACACACAAACACACACACACAGACACAAACACACACACACAGACACACACACACACACACACACACAAACACAGTGGGTACTTCATAAAAGTGACCACTGAATGTCTATGAAGAAATAATTGCAACATCACAAATATTGGATCCAATATCCTCTGTCCCTACGATAGAAGCTTTTAAGAGGCTCCGGTGGAGGAAGGTAAATATTCAGAGAATGGACACCACACCAGCCGATACGATGAGTTGTGTTAGACGTCACTGGCCGATCACCCCTGAGCCCCTCCCTTTCCCTTTCTGATTGACAGTCCCACCCGTGACGTCCGAAGTCAATCCCTGTCCATAGATGCTGCCTGACCTGATGAGATCCTCCAGCAGTTTGCGTCTGTTGCTCTGGTTACCAGCATCTGAAGAATCTCTTGTTCTGGTGAACATTGGCAGTTGTCCTATCACAATAACTATGATCTTTCTTAAGGACAACGGTAAATCGAGTCCTCCGAGTCCAGACCTGATCTCTCTGGGGCTGTGAACAACACCAGAAGGGTTTCTCGTTTCGGCACTGGGACACTCGGGCAATAGGATTCAGGCATGGGGAACAGGTCATTTTCTGCCTGCTGTGCGTCCGCTTGCATTTCTTCCAACGCCAACCGTTGTGCTCAGAGGCCGATGCTTCCAGCTCGCTGCACGGTTGTGGTTGCACTGAGCAAGAAAACGAAAGCTCGTGTCACAGTTAAAGTGATTTTTAAAATCAAAGGCTGTATGTGTCACCATACAGAGATGTCTCAACTTGCAGGAATTCACAGGAATATAAAGGAATACAATAGAGATTATGAAAATTATAACTCAATAGATACATGCATACATACATACATACGTACATACCCAGACAGGCAGATAGATAGATAGATAGATGGATAGAAAACTAGATGGATAAGTAGATAGATAGATATACCGATAGAGAGAGAGATAGATAGATAATAGATAGATAGATATATCACAAGATAAATAGATAAACAGACGGATGGATAAATGTATAAATAGATTGACGGAAAGAGAGATAGATAGCTAGATAGATAGAAAGATACTTAGCTAGACAAATAGATAGATAGATTGACAGATAGATTGAAAGATAGACATGTAGATAGACAAATAGTTGGACAGGTGGATAGAGAAGTAGACAAATAGATAGACAGATGTGTATATAGATGGATAGATAGATAGATAGATAGATAGATAGATAGATAGATAGATAGATAGATAGATAGATAGACAAATAGATAGACATATAGATTTGTTAATAGATAGAGTTCTACTCAACGAGGAAAAGAAGGCTCGTGTCAAAGTTGAAGATATTTTATTACAAAGCACGTACCTGTCACCACATTTTACGCAGAGTTTCTTTTTCTTGCAGTTACACGGAAATAAAGGACTGCAATGGTGCCGATGGAAACTATAAATAACAAAGACTAACAACAAGACGTGACAGATTTTTGGAGACTGGTTGAAGAGAGATTTCAAACTCACATCAGGTAGCATATCTTTGAACAGCGACTTGTGGACACATGGAAGAAACTACCGAGCCGTGCAGTTCAGAGCCGTACCTGAGAGACTTTCAGACATTAACTCGATAGTTATTTCAACACACTATGAAAACAGGAGATATGCAATTCTTATGGGCTGAATAGCTGGTTCCTCTCAAAATCTTTCTCATGTTCCAATTTAAAAGTCGGGCGTGGGACCGTGCTGATGCATCAATTCTCCGTATGTCCTGATGCGCAGTGTGTACTTTTAAATCAAGCAGACTGGTTTCTCCTCTTTTGTTTCTACTTAAGGTAGCTTAATTGCAGTTGGAGTACGTACCTTGCTGTCTGTAAGTCACTGCGGGACGCGCTGAAGGTTTTTTAAGGTCAATCCCTGGTCCTTCCCTCACACACGGAACGCCCTCGGCAGTCTCCGCCCTTCCGCTGGCGTTGCTGCTCGCGCGAACCTGTGCCTCTTGCGCAGAGGAATGGTCTCAAGGGGTTGCCGTCACCGTGACAGTCAGCACAGAAACGAACCCTTCGGCCCATCACGGGCATACCGACCCACTTGCCCATCTCGGCGAATCCCTTTCCTCTCCGTTGAGAAGACATGGTTCGATTCAGGTCTTTTTAGTCCGATCGCTCCCGAAACGTAGTCGTTGCCACTGATCTCACCACCTTGCCCGGGAGCGATATCTCAGCTATTAATTACTTTCTGTGTATGAATATAACGTCACTCATCAGATCTCTTTTCGAGCACCTTCTTCTCACCTTGTACCCTTCCCGGTAGTATGAGCAAGGAGCGGGGATGTCCCAGATGCCGAGGTCCCTGGTGAGAGTTGTCGGTTTCTCAACACGACCTTGGCGGTGGGGAACATGCTACCCGGCCGTTGATTCGGTGTGTGAGCGAGTAGGTCAGCGTGTGTATGAGGGAAGTTGAGCAGAGTTCGTAGAAGAGAGCGGTAGTGTGTGTAGTGGAAAAAATAAATGAACACCGATTTGTCATTCCTCAGCGTGTGGTAGGGTCAAAGGCGAAAGACAGCGGTAGAGTTTCAGGTTGCCTGAGTCAGGGGATCAGACAGACAATGTCCGAGCGTCATAGCTTCGGGGAGACTGTCAGGGGGTCAGATGTCAGGGGTGTGGTAGGAGGTCAGGGGTCGCTGACCGTGGGAATGTCTCAGGGCTTTGAAGGGTAAAAGTTCATATACAGGAGAGACGGGGGAAGAGAGAGAGAGAGAGAGAGAGAGAGAGAGAGAGAGAGAGAGAGATAGTTGGCAGACAGAGTGGACAGAGGGAGGAAGGACGAGAATTGGTGGGAGAGAGGGGAGTGGGGTGAAGGGAGGGGAGTGGGTGAGAAAAGGCGAACGGGGGCGTGAAGAGGGAGTGTGGAAGGAGGAGAGAGAAGAGGAGCAAAGAACAAAGACGGGGGACATGCTGGCTCAGAGTGTGGGGACAGGGATAGAGACGGGAGAAAGGGTTGGGAGAGGGTGAGAGGAATTACGGCGGTTGGATGTCTGGGTGTTTTTTAATTGGCATCATAGACAGCACGGATAAAACGGGCCGAAGGGCCTGTTGCCGTGCTGTTCTCTGCAGCGTGTCGCCCCATGACGTGCCATTTAAACGTGGACCTGTCTTGCTGCTTAATGAATGCTGTGTGTGCCCCGAGCACTTTTAAACCGCTCCGACTGGTTTTCCTTACGTGGCAGTTTACATCTTGTCCGCAAGTCACCGCGGGGCGGGCTGAGCATTGGTTGTAATCGCCCCTGGCCCTTCACTCACTCACAGGACGTCCTCGCTTTGCTTCCCGCTCGAACCAATTCGCCCTGCGCAGGCAGATGGACTGAGACAGGTTGCAGTCACGGTATCAGGCATCACGAAAAGAAGCCCTTCGGCCTATCAGGATCAGACTGGCTTTCTTGCCCATTTTCGCATACTCCATTTCTCTGCATTGAGGACAGACGCTTCGATTTAGATGTCTTTGTCACAATGTAGAAATGTTTCACTCCGTCTGTCCTCACTCCACTCTATTTCCTCCACGCTTGGGACAGGGTTCCTCCTGAACCCCCACCTCCGACTACCACCTCACTGGTTTCAGCTTCCAACACGTAATTCCCTGTAAATTCCGCCATCTCCAATGGGATCCCACCACCAAGCACATCTCTCCCCCACCCCACCCCACTTTCTGCTTTTCCCAGGGATCGAACCCCACACGACTCCCTTCTGCACTCCACCCTCCCCACTGCTTTCCCTCCTGGTAATTGTCCTTGCAAACGGAACGAGAGTCAGACCTGCCCCAACACCTCCTGCCTCACTGCCATTCAGGGCCAGAAAATGTCTTTGCAGGTGAGGCGATGCTTCACCTCCGAGTCTGTTGGAGGTCATCTACTGTACCTGGTGCTCCCGGTGTGGCCTGCCCTATATCGGTGAGACCCGGTGCAGATCGGGTGACCGCTTTGCCGAGCACCTAAGCTCCGGCCCCTGGAAGAAAATCGGGATCTTGCCGCAGCCACCCATTTCATTTTCACTTCCCATTCCCATTCCGACATGCCACAGTCCGCAGCCCTCTCTACTGCCACATCGAGAGCACACTCAGGCTGAAGGAACAATACCTTGTATTCCGTCTGGGTAGCCTCCGACCTGATAGCATGAACATTGACTTCTCAAACATCCGGCCATGTTCCCTACCCTCCTTCACCATTCCTATTCCTATTCTCACTCTCACCTCATTTCCTTACCTGCTCATCGCTTCCCTCCGTTGCTCCTCCTCCTTCTCTTCCTTCCATGGTCTTCTATCCACTCCTATCAGATTCCCCTTCTTCCACACCTATATCTCTTTCCCCACTCAACTTCCCAGCTCTTTACCGCGCTCTTTCCTGGTTTAGAATTGCACTTATTCCTCCCCTCAATCCATATTCCCTCCCTGACTTCTTCCGTTCCCTTCCAGTCCTGCTGAAGGGTCTGGGCCCGAAATGTCAACTGTTTACTTATTTTCCATAGATGCTGCCTGGCCTGTTGAGTTCCTCCAGAGTTTTGTGTGCGTGATTTGGAGCTCCAGCACCTGCAGATTTTCCATGTTTCTGACACGCAGTCGTTGCCTCTGTTCCCGCCACCTTTCCAGGGAGCGGTGTCCAGATGCAAACTACTTCCTCTATATAAGTAGCCATTCACCCTTCCCCCCCCCCCGCCCCCGCACAACCCCCGATCACTATTAAACCACTATCTTCTCAACTTATAGGATAGGATAGTTAAGAAGGCCTATGGGATGCTGGGCTTCATTAATAGAGCGATTGAGTTCAAGATTCGAGAGGTCATGTCGCAACTCTACAAATCTCTGGTGAGAGCACACTGGGAGTATTGTGTTCAGTTCTGGCCACCTCACTATAGGAAGGATGTGGAAGCGATGGAGAGGCTGCAGAGGAGATTTACCAGGACGTTGCCTGGATGGGAAAGCAAGTCTTATGAGGCAAGGTTAGCAGAGCTGGGACTTTTCTCTTTGGAGCGTAGAAGGATGAGAGGGGACTTGATAGAGGTCTACAAGAGTATGAGAGGCATAGATAGGGTGAATTTCCAGTACCTGTTTCCCAGGGCACGAATAGCAAACACCAGAGGGCATATCTGCAAAGTTAAGGGAGGGAAGTTTACGGGAGACATCAGGGGTAAGTTTTCTTACACAGAGGGTTGTGGGTGCCTGGAATGACTTACCAGGGATGGTGGTGGAGGCTAAAACATTAGGGGTATTTAAGAGCCTCTTGGACAGGCACATGGTTGAAAGATAAATAGACAGTTACGGGGTAGTGTGGGTTTAGTACATTTTTAAGGAATATATGGGCCGGCACAACATGGAGGGCCGAAGGGCCTGTACTGTGCTGTAGTATTTTAGTGTCTAGTGTCTAGTGTCTTATTCCCTTCTTCGGACACTCCAGAAGCGAAGAAGTTGCGACTGTTTCCACTAATTGTGTATAATAATTAGATATATCTTCACTGAGATATGGGTCTTACAAGATAGCAGAGTACATTGATGCCTTCCTTAAGCAACGATCTCAAAATCCCCCAGCTACATCAAAGTCACTCGCCATTTCTTCCAGGTAGCTAAAGCATTCGATGAACGTTGAGAGCCTGTGCACAAATATAGAGACAGACAGGTGAGACGGGTGTACAGAGGCCGTTAAGGAGATCTTGCAAAAAAAACAGACAAACTCAACCAGTGTGTGTGTGTGTGTGTGTGTGTGTGTGTGTGTGTGTGGCTGTGTTTCTGTGTGTGTGTGTGTGTGTGTGTGTGTCTGTGTTTCTCTGTGTGTGTGTGTGTGTGTGTGTGTGTCTGTGTCTGTGTGTCTGTGTGTGTGTGTGTGTGGGTCTGTGTTTCTGTGTGTGTGTGTGTCTGTGTTTCTGTGTGTGTGTGTGTGTGTGTGTGTCTGTCTGTCTGTCTGTCTGTCTGTCTGTCTGACTGTGTGTGAGAGAGAGAGGTCTCCATGTACAGTGTCATGCAAAAAACTGGCCACCCCTCGACTCCGAAAAACCTCTTCCTGGCACAAACAAAAAATTCACAGGACTGAATAAGTCTACGATCCACCCCCATGCTTACCAGTTGGTGAGGGGTTCTTTTCATGAAATTCTGCCCCCTTTTTTCTCCAATCATACTTTGCACATCGCGGCCAAAAAATTCCATTCAAAAGGTTCAAAGAAACGACTAAACAAGCCTGATTCATTTTGGGAAAATGTCCTGTGGACTGATGAGGTTAAAATAGAACTCTCCAACTGTTAAGCCCGGGGCTGGATCAATCATGCTTTGGGCTTGTGCTGCAGCCACTCGCACGGGGAACAATTACTGGTCGAGGGAAGAACGAATTCAATTAAATACCAGCAAATTCTGGAAGAAAACATCACACCGTCTGTAAATAAAAAAAAAAGCCGAAGATGAAAACAGGATGGGTTCTGCAACAGGATAATGATCAAAAACACACCTCAAAATCAACAATTGACTACCTCTCGAGGAGCAAGCTAAAGGTTTTCCATGGCCCTCACAGTCCCCCGACCTAAACATTATCGAGAATCTGTGGATAGAATTCAAAAAAGCAGTGCATGCAAGATCACCCAAGAATCTCACAGAACTAGAAGCCTTTTGCAAGGAGGAATGGACGAAGATCCCCCAAAGACCAATTGGAAGAATCTTAGCTGGCTACAAACTGCGTTTACAAGCTGTGATACTTGCCAAGGGCGGTGTTACTAAGAACCAGCTATGCAGGGTGACCAAACTTATCCCTCGGGCCCTTTTACATCTTGGGTTTTTTTGAATCTGTCAAAGATGGAACTTAACATTTTTTCTTGCTTTAAATATTAAAGACATGTGTGATCTTTAACTTTATGCCTCTTGGAAATCAGTTGATCTTTTATTCGCTTAACTATTCATAATAACAGAAATTTTGACCAGGTGTACCCAAACTTTTGCATGCTACTGTATATACGTAGAGCTACTTGGTGAAATATGTAGTGAAATGAGCCTTCTTTTTCTCGTTCAGTAGAACTCTTATCTATCTATCTGTCTATCTATCCATCTGTCTACACTGCACGCGCGCGCGCACAGACCACACAGACACACACACACACACACCACACACACACACACAAACACACACCACACACACACACACACACACACACACACACACACACATACACACACACACACACAAACACAGTGGGTACTTAATAAAAGTGACCACTGAATGTCTGTGAAGAAATAATTGCAACATCACAAATATTGGGCCCAATTTTCTCTGTCCCTACGATAGAAGCTTTTAAGAGGCTCCGGTGGAGGAAGGTAAATATTCAGAGAATGGACACCACACCAGCCGATACGATGAGTTGTGTTAGACGTCACTGGCCGATCACCCCTGAGCCCCTCCCTTTCCCTTTCTGATTGACAGTCCCACCCGTGACGTCGGAAGTCAATCCCTGTCCATAGATGCTGCCTGACCTGATGAGATCCTCCAGCAGTTTGCGTCTGTTGCTCTGGTTACCAGCATCTGAAGAATCTCTTGTTCTGGTGAACATTGGCAGTTGTCCTGTCACAATAACTATGATCTTTCTTAAGGACAACGGTAAATCGAGTCCTCCGAGTCCAGACCTGATCTCTCTGGGGCTGTGAACAACACCAGAAGGGTTTCTCGTTTCGGCACTGGGACACTCGGGCAATAGGATTCAGGCATGGGGAACAGGTCATTTTCTGCCTGCTGTGCGTCCGCTTGCATTTCTTCCAACGCCAACCGTTGTGCTCAGAGGCCGATGCTTCCAGCTCGCTGCACGGTTGTGGTTCAACTCAGCGAGAAAACGAAAGCTCGTGTCACAGTTAAAGTGATTTTTAAAATCAAAGGCTGTATGTGTCACCATACACTAGATTGAGATGTCTCAACTTGCAGGAATTCACAGGAAAATAAAGGAATACAATAGAGATTATGAAAATTATAACTAGATAGATACATTCATACATACATACATACATACCCAGACAGATAGATAGATAGATAGATAGATAGATAGAAAGATAGAGAGATAGACAAATAGATAGATAGATGGATAGATAGATTGAAAGATAGACATACAGACAGACAAAATGATAGACAGGGAATACACAGATAGACAAATAGATAGACAGGTGGATACACAGATAGACAAATAGATAGACAGATGCTTAGATAGATGGATAAATAGATAGATAGACAGACAGATAGATAGATATATAGATTTGTTAATAGATAGAGTTCTACTCAACGAGGAAAAGAAGGCTCGTGTGAAAGTTGAAGAAATTTTATTACAAAGCATGTACATGTCACCACATTTTACGCAGAGATTCATTTTCTTGCAGTTACAGGGAAATAAAGGACTGCAATGGAGCCGATGGAAACTATAAATAACAAAGACTAACAACAAGACGTGGCAGGTTTTGGAAACTGGTTAAAGGGAGATTTCAAACTCACATCAGGAAGCAAGTCTTTGCACAGCGAGTTGTGGACACATGGAACGAACTACCTAGTCGTGCAGTTTAGTGTCGTACCTGAGAGACTTTCAAACAGTAACTCGATAGTTATTTCAACACACTATGAAAACAGGAGTTTTGCAAGCCTTATGGGCCGAATAGCCGGTTGCCTTCAAAAACTTTCTCATGTTCTAATTTAAAAGTCGGGCGTGGGACCGTGCTGATGCATCAATTGTCCGTATGTCCAGAGGCGCAGTGTGTACTTTTAAATCAAGCAGACTGATTTCTCCTCTTCTGTTTCTACTTATGGGAGCTTAATTGCAGTTGGAGTACGTAGCTAGCTGTCTGTAAGTCACTGCGGGACGCGCTGAAGGTTTTTTAAGGTCAATCCCTGGTCCTTCCCTCACACACGGAACGCCCTCGGCAGTCTCCGCCCTTCCGCTGGCGTTGCTGCTCGCGCGAACCTGTCCCTCTTGCGCAGAGGAATGGTCTCAAGGGGTTGCCGTCACCGTGACAGTCAGCACAGAAACGAACCCTTCGGCCCATCACGGGCATACCGACCCACTTGCCCATCCTCGGCGAATCCCTTTCCTCTCAGCTGAGAAGACATGGCTCTATTCAGGTCTTGTTCGTCCGATCGCTCCCGAAACGTAGTCGTTGCCACTGATCTCACCACCTTGCCCGGGAGCGATGTCCCAGCTATTAATTACTTTCTCTGTATGAATATAACGTCACTCATCAGATCACTTTTCGAGCACCTTCATCTCACCTTGTGTCCTCTTCGTTTACTCCTCAAGTGGAAGGAATTTGGTTGATTTCATCGAATCGTCGTCAGGTTTACGTTCACGGAGATATGACGTGAGATTTGAGGGCTTTTTTTTCGCGGCAGCACAAATTCATAAAAATCACTAAAAGTGGAAAAAATAATCACGCGGACAACGAGGTGGTGCTTATGGTTTCAAAGACCCCTCAGGAAAGGTGCTGGAGGAGGAAGAAGCTGAGAGCGAGTCTTCAGGCCCGGGTGAGCCTTCCCGGTAGTATGAGCAAGGAGCGGGATGTCCCAGATGCCGAGGTCCCTGGTGAGAGTTGTCGGTTTCTCAACACGACCTTGGCGGTGGGGAACATGCTACCCGGCTGTTGATTCGGTGTGTGAGCGAGTAGGTCAGCGTATGTCTGAGGGAAGTCGAGCAGAGTTTGTAGAAGAGAGCGGTGGTGTGTGCGGTGGAAAAATATATAAACGCCGATTTTTCATACCTCAGCGTGTTCTAGGGTCAAAGGCGAAAGACAGCGGTAGAGTTTCAGGGTGCCTGGGTCAGGGGGTCAGACAGAAAATGTCCGAGCATCATAGGTTCGGGGAGACTTTCAGGAGGTCAGATGTCAGGGGTGTGGTAGGAGGTCAGGAGTCACTGACCGTGGTCATGTCTCATGGTGTTGAAGGGTGAAAGTTCATATACAGGAGAGACGGGGGGGAAAGGGGGGGGGGGAGAGAGAGAAAGAGACGCAGAGAAAGAGAGAGAGAGAGAGAGAGAAAGGAAGAGAGAGTAGAGAGGGAGGTAGTTGGCAGACAGTGTGGACAGAGTTGGCAAAGGACGGGAATTGGTGGGAGAGAGGGGAGTGGGGTGAAGGGAGAGGAGTGGGTGAGAAAAGGGGAACGGGGGCGTGAAGAGGGAGTGTGGAAAGAGGCGAGAGAAGAGGAGTAAAGAACAAAGACGAGGGACATGGTGGCTCAGAGTGTGGGGAGAGGGACAGAGACGGGAGATAGGGATGGGAGAGGGTGAGAGGAAATACGGCGGTCGGATGTCTGGGGGCTCTTTTAATTGGCATCATGGACAGCACGGACAAAACGGGCCGAAGGGCCTGTTGCCGTGCTGTTCTCTGCAGCGTTTCGCCCCATGACGTGACATTTAAACGTGGACCTGGCTTGCTGCTTAATGAATGCTGTGTGTGTCCCGAGCACTTTTAAACCGCTCCGACTGGTTTTCTTTACGTGGCAATTTACATCTTGTCCTCAAGTCACCGTGGGGCGGGCTGAGCATTGTTTGTATGTGTACATGTCCAGGTTTCTTACAATAATTACAAATAGGACCAAAGTGTCTTTCCTTCACTTGTCTCCCTTCATCTTTACCTTTCTCACTAACTTCAGATTTAATTTCTGGTTTACCTTGACTCTCTGTGCTATCTTTCCCTTTAAAAGTCCGACCTGGAGAAAATTTCCTCTTATGAATGAAAGCATACTCATCAGCTCCTGCAATGTAGCAGTGTCCCTTTCATTTAAGTATGTCCTCACTTTAACAGGAATGCTCCTTTTAAATACCTCCAGTAAAATCAACTCTTTCAATTTATTATACGGCCCATTCACATTTTTAGAGGAAACCCAGCTCTCAAAACATACAGATTTCTCGTAGGCAAATTCCACGTAATTTTTTTCCACAGATTTCTTCAACTTTCTGATTCTTTCTCTGTAAACTTCGGGAACCAGTTCATTTGCTTCCAATATATGGCGCCTCACAGTATCATAATCAAGTGCTGGCTTAGCAGTTAAAGCTGTATAAACTTGTTTTGCCTTGTCTCTAATTACACTTTATAACATCACTGGCCATTTCTCTTTCGGCCACTCTGAAATCAGAACAACAGTTTCGAAATGTTGGAAATATTTGTCCACTTCTACTTCAGTAATTGGAAGAACTAAAATAAGCTCGCGACTGGCAATAAACTGTTTCCTAGAACCAGAAGACTGATTCTCGGAATTTAATTTCTCCATCTGTAGCTCAAACTCCCTCCTTTTATTTGCTTCCCGTTCTTCAAATTCCCTTTTCCTATGGACTTCTCTAGCCTCGAATTCCTTCTGTTTATTTTCAGCTTCTAACCGACTTCTTTCCAAATCAGTTTCTAATTGCTTTAACTCTATTTGTTCGATATGTAACTGCATCTCTAGATTACTCAATGGAAACCTAACACTTCTTCATCAAAAACACCCAACTCTTTATAGTGTGCCCCGATTTTTCTCTGAATTACTGGCTTTGTGGTAACCATCGGAATTCCTTTAAGATCTAACCTTCTAGCAATCTCGGAAACATTACCTTTCTTGCCTTTGTTAAAAACCCCAGGTTTGGTGATTCCATAAAGTCGTTAATATTCATTGCTGCCGAATACCACCCACAGACCAATCAAACAAAAGAATTGGTTTCTCTTTTCGAAATCAGATTGATAAATTAAACAAGAACTTAACCTCAAAATTGGAACCAATCCCGGACAAACCCCCAAATTTATGACACGTGACCGGCAACAATGAATATAGAATCGAGTCAGGTTTTATAAAAAACAAACAAACATGTATTAAACTCGGCTGAAAAAGTAGCGAAATGTATTTAAACGACTGACTTAACCGAAAGTTAACTGCTATACCGCAACTCTGAAACGGTTCTTAAAAGGTTAAAAGCGAAAACAGTTCTTAAAGTGGTAAATACGAACACAGATCTCAGAATAGTAAATTCGAAAGTCCAAGAGATTTATACAGTCAATTAGGAGAGACTTTCCTGAAGTAAAGAATTCCTCAAAGGCGTCACCTTACTGCTGCTCCTACTCGGAATCTGCCTTGCCCGCAGGATTCACAATAGCAGAAATAAAATGGTTTAAAGGAACAGACCTTTTCCTCTGGAGAGTAAACATTACACTATCCTTCCCACTTTAGCAGGAGATATCACAGTTGCAGGTCAGTTTTTCTTGAACGAAGATTCAATAAAGGTCGACCCTCTCCAAAACCTCCAAACGATATCAGCTTTACTCGACACGGCCAATTCCTGTACTTTGGTAACGTCTTCACTCTCCAATACTACTTACAATAGAAAGTAGCACTCTACTTTGAAACAAAACTGCGTCTTAAGCCAAATACGCAGCAATACGGAGTAACCAGCACAAAACTAAACTGAAAACTAACTGCATCACTAACCAAGGGTCTTCTTTATATACCTGTTGACAGCAGGTCATCATGTGACCTCAGTGGCGAGAAAATAGCATCATGTGACCTCTGCAAGACCATTACATCATGCTGATAAGACACTCAATTACATCATGCTCATAAGACAGTCACAAGACAACCGTGAGGTATGTAACACTCTCATCACCATATACAGTTCTGTCAGGTCAGCTCTCACCCTCTGTCACTCCAAGGAGAAAAGGCCAAGTTCACTCAACCTATTCCCATAACATAAGGCACACTCTTCAATCCAGTCAACATCCTTGTAAATCTCTTTTGTGCTCTCCCTATCTTACCCACATCTTATAGCAGGTTGTGCTTTGCGGCCTAGTTATTAGGCTCTATTTTGGAGTAAGACCTAACCTCCCTCCTTTGTAGTTTCCACTGATCCCTATTTTGTATCCAGGTGTGTGGGTGTCCCTTGGATTAAATTAAACTCTCAATGCTCTGATTTTGTAAATCCAGTCCATATTTGTAGGCCTAATTATTAGGTCCAATATTGACCTTTCTGGGGAGTAGGTTTTGTTTTTTTGGCCAAGGTTTTTAGACTTCATTTGGAAAATAGGTTTCTGATGTCTCAATCCATTTCCTCTGTCCTCTGTTTCTTTGAAGGTTTGACCAGTTATTGTTTCCAGCCCCGGAATCTCCAAGGAATAACGACATGCTATACAAATGTCTATGAATAGGTCTGCCCTGGTTAACCATTGCATTATGACTGAGTGCCCTGTGAGTCTGACTCGTAGGCTGTTTTCTGTCTCGCTTGTGTATATATTATGGTACTTTTTACATTGAATGGCAAAAACTAGGTTCTGCTGTTCACAAATTATCCTTTGGTCTTGCTAGTCCCACTTTCCAGGAGGTCTTTTGTGTGTGCCTTTGATATTCTTCAGTGTCTGCATGTACTGTAGTCTCCCACAGCAGAGTTTGGTGCTGCGTGATCTGCATGTACTTTTGTCTCTCACACCGCAGTCTGGTGATGCATAATTTGCATGTACTGCAGTCTCCTCCACTGCAGCTTGGTGCCACAGGTCCTGCGGTCTCCCACCACACGGTGTGGTGCTGCATGAAACTCGGTACTGACTGGCATATCCTCGAGATTCTACCCCTCTGAAAAGCTACTGTCTGCTCTCTCTCTCTGGATGAGTTTGTTTTTGCAGGTTCTCCTCAACTGCCTCTTTTCACCTGTCTGTCTCTATATTTGTGTGCACGCTTCCAATATCCATGGAGAAGAGTAGAACATCAGATTGATTTGGCTCCGTGGATGATATGGCAAGTGTCCTTGATGTAGCTGGGGGAGGGATGGGGTTTGAGATAGTAGCTTAAGGAAGGCATCAATGTACTCCGCCATCTTGTAAGACCCATAGCTCCATGAAAATAAATATGATTACTATACCTTATACTTTATTGTCGCCAAACAATTGATACTAGAACGTACAATCATCACGGCGATATTTGATTCTGCGCTTCCCGCTCCCCGGAGTACAAATCGATAGTAAATATTAACAGTTTAAATGCTAAATCATAAATAGAAAATAGAAAATGGAAAGTAAGGTAGTGCAAAAAAAAAATAGGAAACAAACGAAAGGCAGGTCCGGATATTTGGAGGTAACGGCTCCGATCCGGGTCAGGATTCGTTCAGCAGTTTTATCACAGTCGGAAAGAAGCTGTTCCCAAATCTGGCCGTACGAGTCTTCAAGCTCCTAAGCCTTCTCCCGGAGGGAAGAAGGACGAAAAGTGTGTTGGCTGGGTGGGCTTTGTCCTTGATTATCCTGGCAGCACTGCTCCGGCAGCGTGCGGTGTAAAGTGAGTCCAAGGACGGAAGATTGGTTTGTGTGATGTGCTGTGCCGTGTTCACGATCTTCTGCAGATTTTTCTGGTCTTGGACAGGACAACTTCCATACCAGGTTGTGATGCACCTCAGAAGAATGCTTACACGCAATCAGTGGAAATGGTCCATACTTCTTTCCTTTCTGGAGTGTACGCAGAAGGGAATAAGGTGAGAAGACAGTGGGTTAAAAGTGATCTGAGGGGTGAGGGTGTACTTATATAGAGGAAGTAGTTTGCATCTGGACACCGCTCCCGGGAAAGGTGCGGGAGCAGAGGCAACGACTGCGTGTCAGAAACATGGAAAATCTGCAGGTGCTGGAGCTCCAAATCACGCACACAAAACTCTGGAGGAACTCAGCAGGCCAGGCAGCATCTATGGAAAATAAGTAAACAGTTGACGTTTCGGGCCCAGACCCTTCAGCAGGACTGGAAGGGAAGGGAAGAAGTCAGGGTAGGAACATGGGGGGTGGGGAGGAAGGCGAAACCAGGAAGGGGCGCGGTAAAGAGCTGGGAAGTTGACTGGGGAAAGAGATATGGGTCTGGAAGAAGGGGAGTCTGATAGGAGTGGATAGAAGACCATGGAAGGAAGAGAAGGGGGAGGAGCAACGGAGGGAAGCGATGGGCAGGTAAGGAAATGAGGTGAGAGAGGGAAACAGGAATGGGAATGGTGAAGGAGGGTGGGGGACATGGCCGGATGTTTGAGAAGTCAATATTCATGCCATCAGGTCGGAGGATACCCAGACAGAATGTGAGGTATTCTTCCTGCAGCCTGAGTGTGGCCTCAGCGTGGCAGTAGAGAAGGCTACGGACTTAGGCATGTCGGAATGGGAATAGGAAGTGGAATTGAAATGGGTGGCTGCGGCAAGATCCCGATTTTCTTCCAGGGTCCGGAACGTAGGTTCTCGGCGAAGCGGTCTCCCGATCTGCACCGGGTCTCACCGATATACAGAAGGCCACACCGGGAGCACCAGGTACAGTAGATGACCCCGACAGACTCGATGGTGGATTTTATAGAGAATTTCTGTGTTGGAAGCTGAAACCAGTGGGGTGGTAGTTGCAGGCTGGGGGAGGAACCCTGTCCTTGGCGTGGAGGCAATAGAGTGGAGTGAGGACAGACGGAGTGAAACATTTCTACGTTGTGACAAAGACATCTAAATCGAAGCGTATGTCCTCAATGCAGAGAAATGGAGTATGCAAAGATGGGCAAGAGATCCGGTATGATCTTGATGGGCCGAAGGGCTTGTTTTTTTCTGATGCCTGATACCGTGACTGCAACCCGTCTCAGTCCATTTGCTTGTGCAGGACGAATTGCTTCGAGCGGGAAGCAAAGCGAGGACGTCCAGTGAGTGAGTGAAGGGCAAAGAGAAGGGAGCAGTGTCAGATGATTGTGTGCACCAGATTGAAACACCTGTAAATCCACAGGGTTCGATAAATACCAATGATATTTTGCAGAGTCTGACCAAGTTAAGAGGGGATATGAACATTTTATAACCGAGGGATTTGAATCCTTGAAATAGGAATCCAATAAGTATCCTTAGAGATACTGGAGCTTCTCAGTCACTGATGTTAGACAGTGTTCTAAAGTTTAGTGATGAGTCTGACATTGATGAGGTAAACCATAAAAGAGGAGTTGGAAGCGCCCTTATGCCAGTACATATGCATAGAGTAAATTTAAGGTCAGGATGAGTTACAGGGCCTGTAAAAGTAGGACTACAACCCAGTTTACCCGTGAATGATGTTTCTTTATCGTTATGGAATGACTTAGCAGGTGGACAAGTTTTCCCTGAAGTGCATTTGACAACAAAGCCCATTTCTGAGGAACCACAGATGGACGCTAATATGGATTCTTCCTGTCTTGTAACCCGAGCTATGGCTAAATAGATTGACTGGATGAGGTTGTTCAAATTGGGAGTCGAATTTTGAGGATGTGTCAGAAACTTTCTTACCTTCATTATTTGATCAACATTATTGCAGTAAGTCTGACCAGGAAGATTTGCCTTATCTCGGAAGGAGATGATAGCAGAGCAGAGTAGAGACCCTGTGTCATGGTCCGGATCGGGGTCCCTTTAAATTTAGCTTGTTTATGTTACGATCCGGACCGTTGATTCCCTGTTTTCCCGTGTTCCTCGGCTTTGGTGATTAGAGGCAATTAACGCTCGGCTGAACCGCTAGTTTATAATCTCCGGCTTTCAGCCGTTCTGGGCGGGAGTGTCTGCGAAATCTGCAAAGTCACGGCATATCAATGTCATCTGGCCGGAGCAAGCCTAGTCTCCACCCGAAGCGAGTGCTGGTAATTCGCCTTTCCACACCTTAGCAACCCTGTCCAGTTACCTCGCCGAAGCGAGCCTGCAAAGTTTCCTCATCAAGGTGGGTCCGTCAGTTAACCCACCGGAGAGAATCGAGAGCCGCTGTCTACTGTTCCCGGGACGAGTCGAGAGCTTGACACTATCCGGAAGCTCCAAGCACCACGTCCTGGCCGCGGCGGCGTCCAGGTACCAGGTCCGCGTCCACGTCCACGTCCTGGCCGCGTCCAGGCACCAGGCACCAGGTCCGCGACGCGTCCACGTCCTGGCCGCGGCGGCGTCCAGGCACAAGGTCCGCGTCCGCGTCCCGGCACCAGGCACCAGGACCGCGTCCCGGCACGAGGCACCAGGACCGCGTCCCGGCACGAGGCACCAGGACCGCGTCCCGGCACGAGGCACCAGGTCCGCGTCCGCGTCCACGTCCTGGCCGCGGCGTCGTCCAGGCACGAGGCACCAGGACCGCGTCCGCGTCCACGTCCTGGCCGCGGCGTCGTCCAGGCACGAGGCACCAGGTCCGCGTCCGCGTCCACGTCCTGGCCGCGGCGTCGTCCAGGCACGAGGCACCAGGTCCGCGTCCGCGTCCACGTCCTGGCCGCGGCGTCGTCCAGGCACGAGGCACCAGGTCCGCGTCCGCGTCCACGTCCTGGCCGCGGCGTCGTCCAGGCACGAGGCACCAGGTCCGCGTCCGCGTCCACGTCCTGGCCGCGGCGTCGTCCAGGCACGAGGCACCAGGTCCGCGTCCGCGTCCACGTCCTGGCCGCGGCGTCGTCCAGGCACGAGGCACCAGGTCCGCGTCCGCGTCCACGTCCTGGCCGCGGCGTCGTCCAGGCACGAGGCACCAGGTCCGCGTCCGCGTCCACGTCCTGGCCGCGGCGTCGTCCAGGCACGAGGCACCAGGTCCGCGTCCGCGTCCACGTCCTGGCCGCGGCGTCGTCCAGGCACGAGGCACCAGGTCCGCGTCCGCGTCCACGTCCTGGCCGCGGCGTCGTCCAGGCACGAGGCACCAGGTCCGCGTCCGCGTCCACGTCCTGGCCGCGGCGTCGTCCAGGCACGAGGCACCAGGTCCGCGTCCGCGTCCACGTCCTGGCCGCGGCGTCGTCCAGGCACGAGGCACCAGGTCCGCGTCCGCGTCCACGTCCTGGCCGCGGCGTCGTCCAGGCACGAGGCACCAGGTCCGCGTCCGCGTCCACGTCCTGGCCGCGGCGTCGTCCAGGCACGAGGCACCAGGTCCGCGTCCGCGTCCACGTCCTGGCCGCGGCGTCGTCCAGGCACGAGGCACCAGGTCCGCGTCCGCGTCCACGTCCTGGCCGCGGCGTCGTCCAGGCACGAGGCACCAGGTCCGCGTCCGCGTCCACGTCCTGGCCGCGGCGTCGTCCAGGCACGAGGCACCAGGTCCGCGTCCGCGTCCACGTCCTGGCCGCGGCGTCGTCCAGGCACGAGGCACCAGGTCCGCGTCCGCGTCCACGTCCTGGCCGCGGTGGCGTCCAGGCACGAGGCACCAGGTCCGCGTCCAAGTCCTGGCCCCGGCGGTCTGTGATTCCTATCCTACCCCCTTGTCTGAATCCGTTCTCTGCCCCTCTCGTCTCTAGCACTCCTTTGCAGCTTCCACCTGCACTTCGGTCTAGTTTCATCACTGGAGCTAGATAGGTACTGTCTGGTGTTCATTCGTGTTGGTCTTTTCTTGTCTTGTCCTCGCCTCCGTGGGTTAAGTCAGGCCGACTTGCCGTTGCCCCGCGGAGGGTCATGAGTCCCGGCCCTATGCCCTGTACCCAAGGAGGGGTCCCGACTCTGTGTTCTGTGTATGTGTCCATGCTTCCATGTACCTGCTCTCCCGAGACCGAGGCTCTGTGTTGCCATGTTCCTCCTCTCCCTAGCCCATGTCATGTCCATGCCTGGTTCTGGGTCCGAGCCCGAGGCACGACCCAGGTACTGGGTCCTTGCCCAGTCTCTGGCTCGGACTCCATACCCTAGCCTCTTCATGTCTCCTCTAGTTCAGGGAGCCGAATCCGAGTCCTAGTCCAGACCCTTGGTCCCAGCCTTGTCGTAGTCCTCAGTCCTTGTCCAGTTCGCTATTCCTACTCCTGCCTTGCTCTCCTGGTTTCGAACTATAAACTAAATCTAAGTAACCTCACAAGATGTGTCTTGCATTTGGGTCCACCGTTGCTCCCCATGCCCCCGCCATTGTGACACCCTGAGATTATCAAATTAAAGGAACAAGCTCTTCCAGATACGGAAATTGAGAAGGTGCCAGTAGGATATTACTTTGAAAAGGGAGTGTTAATGAAGAAGTGGAGATCACCTACAATTCCTGCAAGTGAGGAATGGGAAGTTAATCACCAGGTAGTAGTTCCTAAAGTTTATCGAAATGAGATTTTAACTATGGCTCATAGTATGCCTTTGGGTGGCCATCAAGGTGTAAAGAAAACCATGAACAAGGTTTTTAAACATTTTTACTGGCTAGTTATAAGAAAAGATTTGGCGACATTTTGCAGGACGTGTCATACGTGTCAAATTGTGGGTAAACCTAATCAGGTTACTCCACTGCAACCGATTCCAGCATTTGGTGTGCCGTTTTCCGAAATTATTATAGATTGTGTCGGCCCATTGGCAAAGACTAAACTGGACATCAATATTTGCCGACCATCATGTGTGCTGCGTCTAGGTTTCCGAAGTCAATACCTCTTCGGAATATAACAGCCAAAACTGTGACAAAGGCTGTTATAAAATTCTTTACTTAATTTGGGCTGCCTAAGCAAATAAACTCTGATCAAGGTAATAATTTTATGTCTGGGTTGTTTCAACAGATAGTTTATAAACTGGTAGCAAAGCAGATTATCTCATTTGCATATCATCCAGAATCACAAGGAGCCTTGGAGAGATTCCATTCTACCCTTAAAACTATGATTAGGACATATTGTGTGGAAAATGAAAAGGACTGGGATGAAGGCATACATTTACTACTTTTTGCAATCGTGGAGGCGGTGCAGGAATCATGAGGTTTTAGTCCATTTGAACTTGTGTTTGCGCATAGAGTTCGAGGACCTTTGTCCTTGTTGAAAGAACAGTGGATTAATAAAGAGGTACATACTAATTTGCTAGATTAAGTTTTAAAATGCAAGGAAAGATTGCATAAAGCTTGTATCTTAGCCATGAAAAATTTTAAATCGGCTCAGGAGAAAATGAAAATTGGCATGATAAGGAAGCTAGAATGTGGTCATTTAAGCCTGGGGATAAGGTGTTGGTTCTTTTCCCGGTGCAAACGAATCCATTACAAGATAAATTTCATGGTCCTTGTGGGATTAAATCTAAAGTAAATGATGCGGATCACGTGATAAGAACCCCAGATCGAAGAAAGACAACACAGCTGTGTTATACAAATATGATAAAACCGTATTATGAGAAACGGGCTGCTACTATGACTGTGGTCAATAATAATAAGTTTCATCCCACTGGGAATTTAATGGATGATTCATCTGAAACTCATTGTAAACCCAACATTATTTCTGCCAGATTACCAAACTCCGCAGTTCTGGAAAATATTGATGATAAATTAGGTCATTAACAGCCAGAGCAGAGAGAGCCGCTGAAACAGTTGATTTTTAATTATAGAGGTTTATTTCCAGTCGTCCCTAGAAAATCCACCGTAGCTTCACATGATGTAGATGTTGGAGATGCAAAACCCATAAAACAACATCCATATCGGATGAACAGGGGAAAATGTCAACTTGCTGAACAAGAAATTAAGTATATGTGAGTGAATAATATTATTAGACCTTGTAATTCGAATTGGAGTTCACTGTGTGTTGTGATGCCTAAGCCAGACAATAGTATTCGGTTTTGTACAGATTACAGAAAGGCGAATGCTGTGACAGAAGCTGATGCATATCCAGTCCCTAGGGTAGATGATTGTGTGGATAAAGTTGGACAAGCAAAGTTTCATACAAAGATTTGATTCGTTGAAAGGTTATTGGTATGTTCCATTGAAGGATAGAGGTAGAGAGATTTCTGCATTCGTAACCCCATCTGGGTTATATGAATATAATGTTCTTTCATTTGTGATGAAGAATGCACCAAGTACTTTTCAGCGGATGATTAAGAGTGTGATTCATGGGTTAAAAGATACAGATGCCTGTAGTGATGATTTAGTTACGGGAAATAATATCTGGAAAGCACATATTACTGCAGTGGAGAAACTATTTGAAAGACTTTCAAAAGCTAACTTAACTATTAACTTGGCTAAAAGTGAATTTGGTCATACCACAGTGACCTACCTTAGTTATGTTGTGGGTTAAGGAAAATTAGCTCCTGTTCAGGCAAACGCTCAGATAATTTAAGAAGTACCCACTCCAACTGGTAAGAAAACTGAGAAGGTTTTTGGGTATGGTAGGAATTACCGAAAATTTTGTAACAATTTTGCAAACACTGCTCGTGAGTAAAAATGAAAAGGTGGTTTGGACAGGGCCTTGTCAAGAGGCTTTGATAAATTGAAAACTATACCATGTAGTCAATCTGTGCTTAAACCCCCTGACTTTGATAAACCATTTTCATTTGCTGTAGATGCTAGTGATGAAGCTGCAGGAGCAGTGTTACTTCAAAGGGGTGAGGGTGATGAAGTTGGTCGTCTGGTTGCTTACTTTTCTAAGAAATGTAATGCCCATAAAAGAAATTATTCAACTATAGAAAAGGAATTATTATCTCTTGCTTTGGCTTCACAACATTTTGACGTGTACGTTGGTAATACTCAGAAGTCACTCATAGTTTACACCGATCATAATCCGTTAGTGTTTTTGAGTAAGATGAGAAACAAAAATAGAAGATTACTAAATTGGAGTTTGATGTTACAGGAGTATAATATTTTGATATTTCATATTAAAGGTAAAGATAATGTGATTGCTGATTGTACATTTAACATCTGGATAGACAGTGTAAATTTTTCTATGGAGTGGTATTTTAACACTTGTAACACTCCTACTGTGTATTAGTTTGCAAGATGCTGTATGATAATACTGTAAATAGTTAATTGTTAAAATTTTGCTCTTAAAAGACCAATTTTCTTTTGAGGGAGGTGTTACATACCTCATGGATGTCTTGTGACTGTCTTATGACCATGATGTAATTGAGTGTCTTATGAGCATGATGTAATGGTCTTGTGGAGGTCACATGATGTAATTTTCCTACCAGTGAGGTCACATGATGACCTGTTCTCAACAGGTATATAAAGGAGACCCCTGATGTGACGCAGTTAGTTTTCAGTCTAGTTTTCTGTTGGTTACTCCGTACTGCTGCGTATTCGTTTTATGACGCAGTTTTGTTTCAAAGTGGAGTTCTACTTTCTATTGGAAGTAGTATTGGAGATTGAAGACCTTACCAAAGTACAGGAATTCGCCGAGTCGAGTAATGCTGATACCGTTTGGCTGATGGGTTTTGGAGAGGAGAAACCATTATTGAATCTTCGTTCAAGAAAAAGTGACCTGCATCTGATCAACAGTAACGTGACTTCCTCGAAGAAATTTTTACTTCAGGAAAGTCTCTCCTAATTGACTGCATAAATCTCTTGGACTTTCGAATTTAACATTCTAAGAACTGTGTTCGAATTTACCACTTTAAGGACTGTCATCGCATTTACCCTTTTAAGAACTGTTTCAGAGTTACCGTGTAGCAGTTACTTCCGGTTAAGTCAGTCGGTTAAATACATTTCGCTATTTTTTAGCAGAGTTTAATAAATGTTTGCTTTTTTTATAAAACCTGACTCGATTCTGTATTCATTGTTGCCGGTTACGTGACATAAATTTGTGGGCTTGTTCGGGATTTGTTCCAGTTCTGAGCATAAAGTAACATAAAACCAGATAAATCAAACAGGTTAGCTGAGTTTATGCATATATAGGTGTGTAAATATTAAAACCAAACTTCCTGAAGCTTTGGAGATAAGTGATACAGTCTTACGATAGTTGGAAAACGAAATTATTTCAGTTCCAGATATTGAGTTGAGTACTTTTTAGGAGAGAGAGAGGTGAGTTGTTATCGACGTAAAGGCTAATTTATACTTCTGCGTCAAATCAACGTTGTAGGTACAGCGTACCACGTAACCTACGCAGAACCTACGCGATCCCTATACCGTAGCCTGATGCGCACATCTCCGAAAATGTAACTGCGAGTCACTGCAACGCAGACCACAACAACTGTGATAGGTCTGCTTGATAGCATCGCATTTTCTCCTACGCCTCCCCGTAAGCCCATAACACTTAGGGGCATGATTAGGCCATTCAGCCCATCGATTTGCTTCGGATGATCCCAGGTCCCACTCAACCCCGTGTACCTGCCTTCTCGCCATAACCCTTTGCTGCCACGGCAGATCAGGGAACTAATAAGACCAGAAGGCCTATGAGCGGAATTCGGCCATTTAAACCATCGATGATGCCATTCCGAAGGGTCTCGGCCCGAAGCGTCGGCGGCTCTCTCTTATCCGGAAATGCTGCCTGGACCTACAGCGTTCCCCCAGCATTCTGTGCACGTTGCTTGGACTTCCGGCGTCCGCAGATTCTCTCTTGTCTGGTGGATTAACGTAGAACACGGCCAGCAACTGAACAACCCACCCACCCACAATCCACACATACACAAACCTCTAACACCAGACGAGGTCGTCATCTTCGATCTCTGGCAGACTCGGATTTGGACACGAGCTCGCCAACATAAGGCTTCGACTTTCGCAGTGGACTCGCAGGGAGACGCAAACTCCAGGCTCCGGCCAATGGGCCTTTAGCTCCGGACACTAGATTCGACCCTTAGGCCTTAATCCACGATCTCGGCATCGACCCCGGGACCTGCCGATCAAACTCTGGACGCCGATGATTGGAACCCAAACACTGGGTCCCGAACCGCGGTCGTACCGATTCATGAGACCAGGAGCGCCTAGTTCCTCCGGGCCGGATGGAAAACAGCGACTGCGGTGACCAGCCTAAACCTCGCTGACACGAGGGAGGGGGCACCTATCCTCGCACAGGCTGATAACCGTTCGAGAATTTGACTCACCAGTAGCGGAAAAAGCGATTGCCGGGGTGCCCGCAGCGTACAGGAACCTGGCAAGGGGAAAATGCAACCTTTGATACCCGACCATCGCGTCTACTTTCTCCCGCCACTCTCCCGAACCACAGACACCCATCCGGAGAAAAAAAGAATTCCAAGGCCCTTAATTTTCCGGTTTACCAATTGAGGACGACCGAACAGGCAGACGGTAGGGTGCCCTTTAAAACACAGAGCATCCCAGCTGTCGAGCTGAGAACGGGCCTTGCGGGCTCAGAATGACCATCCCGACGGCTCCGTGTCCTGGCGACCGTGACACCAGATTGATCGAGCGGCGTCATTGACTGGCCGTTCGCTGGCCTGAGGTTGTTTGGAGAAGTCATGGCGGGTGTCCTGACTGGAACCTATCGAATGATGGATGGCCTTGAGAGAGCGAGGATGCCTCCGACGGTGGGAGCGTCCTTTTAGAGCGGAGACGAGGAGGGATTTTTTTTTTTAGCCAAACGGTGGTGAATCTGTGGAATTCTTTGCCACAAGAAGCTGTGGAAGCCAAATTTTTATGCATATTTAAGGCAGAGGTTGGTAGATTCTTCCTTGGTCAGGGCATGGAGTGAGACCGGGAGATGGCAGGAGATTGGGGCAGAGAGCGGAAAACAAATGGATCAGCCGTGATGAAATGTCGGAGCAGACCCGATGGGGCAAATGGCCTAATTCTGCTCCTATATCCTGTCGTTTTGTGGTCTTTCATGAAGAATGAAGGACAACCTGGCGCTACGGAAACCAAAACTGGACCTTGATTGTCAACACTTGCAACGTTGAGACTGAAAGCGGATGTGACAGTTTGCGGCGCGGTGGGTGGGGGGGGGTGAGATATGATGGGCTTTTAGATATGCACCATGGATGTGAGAGAATAAAGCGGTATAGTGCATGCATGCAAGGGGTCCAAGGTCAGCGAACCCACGGGACCTCTAGAGGCCAGGCACCGAACTGCGATTAGGCCTGACCTGGGGTTAGAGGACAGAGCATGCGCGCAGAGGGGGAGCAAATGGCTGGTTACGCCGATTTTATCCCTTTCTTTTTGTGTGTCTTCTATCCTGTCGGTTGCTGTGTTGCCCTGCCGAGCGCGGTGGTCTTGCGGTGTTGAAGCCAGAACGTGCGGCGACACTCGCGGGCTGCCGCCGGCACGCCCTCGGGCAACACACACAAACTGCTGGAGGAACCCAGCGGGCCCGGCAGCACTGATGAAAAAGAGTCGACTTTTCGGGGCCGGAGACCCTTCGGCAGGACTGGGGGTTGGGGGGTGGGGAAGATGAGGATCGGAGTAGGAAGGGGGGCAGGAGAGGAAATGGTATAAGGTGGTTAGTGATAGGAAAAAACCGGGAGAGGGGAGGGGGCAGGGGGTTGAATAAAGAGCTGGGAGGTCGATGGATGAAAGGGTTAAAGGGCTGGAGAGGGGGGAATCTGATAGGATAGGACAGAAGGCCATGGAAGAAAGGGAAGGGGAAAGAGTTCCCAGATCTTTACTTCACCCTTCCCCCCCCCCCACCCCCCACTACTCTGACTCCTCATCTTTGATCCTCCGTCCTGATGAAGGGTCCGGCCCGAACGTCAGCTGTTCACTCTTTTCCACAGATGCTGCTGCCTGGCCTGCTGAGTTCCTCCAGCATTTTGTGTGCGCCTGTTCCTCGGGTTTTCGCCATCTGCAGATCTTTTCTTGCCTGCGCCATCCTGGGGCATGTTGTATGCTGTCGCAGGTGGCGAGTTTCGCTGGATGTTCCGATGCACACGTGATAAATAAGTCTGATTCTGAATCCATAAACGCAGATTACATTAGTTCATCTTTGGGCAGGGTAAGGTTGGGAGCCACCTGTTGGATTTGGCAGCCTTGGAGCGAATTTCTGTCATTTGCGATCGATTTCCAAAACGTGCTCCCTCACTCTGTTGGTCTGGTCGTTATCCTCATCCCTAGAAGTCAAGCACGGATTTCAGAACCATGACGGTAAAAAAAAAGTAACGAGGTGTCGAGGTTGGTGTCAATAATATCATTTAAGAGGAGCCTGCATAGGTAGGTGGGCCTTAGAGGCGAATGAGCAGAACTCAAAAACTGGGACTTGGTTAATTTGATTTTTAAAACATTTTGACTCCCTACCCCGTGCTCTGCTCTTCCCCCACCCCCCGCCTTGAACCTTCCGTCAGCGGCGCCCGCCTTCCCACGTGACGTCCGTCGCACCTTCCTCCTCCTGGGGCCGTCTACACCGCACGTGGAACAACCGCCTACTCCCCTCCCCCCCCCCCCACTAACATCACGTACTGCCCCCTGCCGCGCTGCAGCTACATTAGGGAGGGAGTAAGGCGGATTGGGTGCGCAGGGAAAGGCAACGAGAAGAGAGGAGGAGGTTAGATTCTCTGTATTTATCCATTTCCGGGATGCGGGAGTCGGCAGCGGAGGCGGCATTTGTGACCCACCCCGAGTTGCCCTTGAGTGAGTGGGGGGATGCGCTGCCTTGTGAGGAGAGCACACTATGGGAAAAGTGGCATGAGGAGGGACACCAGAGGGGTGATCGGCAGGTGGGGAGGATTGGATGGGTTAGGGGAGATCCAGGCTGGGAAATGCACAAGAAGACAGGTCGGGGAAGAAACTGCTGGAGAAATCGATGCTTGCCCGCCATCGTGGAAGCTACCCGAACGGAAAGTGGAGTGTTGTGCCTCCAATCTGAGAGTGGGAAGACGTTTCTTTTTTTACGAATTGACAAGTAATATCGGAAACTTGCTGCAGCAGAATCTTACTCCGCACGTCTCCTTGAAGGGTAACCCCTTGTCACGTGACAGCAATGTAACCCAGTATCAGACGCTTTGTACCCTGGGAAAGGGCACTGAACGCCGACTCTATCTACGTCCCGAGAAGATCATCAAATTTCCTCTTATAGTGGGTGCCCCGTCATCTTACTTGTGCCGCTTGCGGAACCATTCTGCATCCTGTCCCAAGCCTTCACGTCCATCTTGTGACCAGACGGCCAGAACTGCCCAGACCGATCCAAATCCAGCCAACCTAGATTTCCGCAACACTAAGTAAACATGAGGAGGGAAATTCAAGCAGCACACATCAAAGTTGCTGGTGAACGCAGCAGGCCAGGCAGCATCTCTAGGAAGAGGTGCAGTCGACATTTCAGGCCGAGACCCTTCGTCAGGACTAACTGAAGTGACTCTTCCTTCAGTTAGTCCTGACGAAGGGTCTTGGCCTGAAACGTCGACTGCACCTCTTCCTAGAGATGCTGCCTGGCCTGCTGCATTCACCAGCAACTTTGATGTGTGTTGCTTTCCTCAATGCTAATTCCTTACTCGTAAACTCAATGCCCATGGCTGAGAAGGCAGCCTTGCCGTATGTCTTCCTTACTGCCCAATGGACTAACACTATGCCCCCTCATGTTAGCCATTTCAGACCTGGGAAAGAGCCTCTGACTATCCACATGATGAATGCCTCTCATCATTTTATACACCTCTATCAGGTCACCTCACATCCTCCGTCGCTCCAAGGAGAAAAGGCCAAGTTCACTCAACCTATTCTCATAAGGCATGCTCCCCATCCAGGCAACATTCTTGTAAATCTCCTCTGCCCTGTTTCTATCTTATGCACATCCTATAGTGGGATGTGTTTTGCGGCACAGTTGTGAGGCTCTATTTCAAAGTAAGACATAATTTCCCTCCCTTTAGTTTCCACTGATCCCTATTTTGTATCTGGGCGTGTGGGCGCCTCGAGGATTAAATTAAGTTCTCAATGCTCTGATTTTGTAGATCCTGTGTGCATTTGTAGTACTAATTATTAGGTCTAATAGTGACCATTCTGGGGACTAGGTTTTGTTCTTTGGCCTATGTTTTAAGGTTTCTTTTAGGAAATAGGTTTCTAATGTTTCAATACCTTTCCTCTGTCCTCTGTTTCCTTGAAGATTTGACCAGTTCATGTTTCCAGGCCTGTGATCTCCAAGGAATGGACTACATGCTGATGCAAATGTCCATGAACAGATCTCTCCTGGTTAGTAAAGGCATCTGTTAGTCTTGTGAGACCATGGATCTGTGCCTGGAAAGTCTTCACTCTCCAGGGCACAGGCCTGGGCAAGGTTGTATGGAAGACGAGCAGTTGCCCATGCTGCAAGTCTCCCCTCTCCCCTCTCCATGACACCGATGTTGTCCAAGGCAAGGGCATTAGGACCCATACAGCTTGGCACCGGTGTCGTCGCAGAGCAATGTGTGATTAAGTGCCTTGCTCAAGGACACAACACGTTCCCTTAGCTGGGTCTCGAACTCACGACCTTCAGGTCGCTAGTCCAATGCTTTAACCACTTGGCCACGTGCCCACACTGTCCTGGTTAACCACTGCAATATTACTGTGAGTCTGAATCTTAGAGTTGCCTGTCTCCCTTGTGTATAGGAAGGGTGATTGATAAGTTCGAGGCCTAAGGTAGAAGGCGATGAGTAATACAGCTCTCGTTACATGCACGTGCAGTTCAACTCTTTGAGAGATAATGCAGAAAGTTTGAAGTTTCTCCTCATCACATCTATCTTAGGCCACGAACTTATCAATCACCCCTGCTGTGCACCACTTTCTGGAGGTCCAAGCCGCCGACTTCTGCAAAGAAGGGATCCATATGCTCCACGACCGCTGGACTAAGTGTGTAAATGTAGGAAAAATAAATGTGCTAGGTTTTGTAAAGTTGACGCCGTCTACCTTAGGCCACGAACTTATCGATCACCCCTCGTATATTATGGTATTTTTTTACACTGAATTGCGAAAGCTATGTTCCGCTGTTCACAAATTATCCTTTGGTCTTCCTAGGCCCACTTTCCAGGAGGTCCTTTTGAAACTCTAAAGTGCCTGCATCCATGTCCTGCAGTCTTCCACACCACAGTCTGGGGTTGTGCATGCAATTCCGTTAAAAAATGTTAAAGTCCGTCCCGACTTAGGCCGGTTTCCGTGGCGTGAAGCGACTGAGAGAACGAGGCTCCACCCCCCGTCCCCCGGATAGGATTCCAGCCAGTCTCCCGCGAGGTTAACCCCCAGCATTTTGCCGGTACCCAATCTCAGCTGGGTGGACTGGAGCATTGTGTGGTTAAGCGCCTTGCTTGAGGACAGACACGCTGCCTCGACTGGGGCTCGAACCCACGACCTTCAGCTCGCTGGTCCAACGCCCTGACCATTTGGCCACGGGCCACACTTGGTACTGGCTGCAATATCCTCGAGATTCTACCCCTCTAAAATGTCTACTCTCACTAGATTTTTTTTTTTGCAGGATCTCCTTAACTGCCTCTATACACCTGTCTGTCTCTATATTTGCGTACAGGCATTCAATATCCATGGAGAAGAGTGAAGCATCAGAGTGAGAAGACAGTGGTTTAAAAGTGATCTGAGGGGTGAGGGTGTACTTACATAGAGGAAGTAGTTTGCATCTGGACACCGCCCTCGGGAAAGGTGGCGGGAGCGGAGGCAACGACTGCGTGTCAGAAACACGGAAAATCTGCAGGTGCTGGAGCTCCAAATCACGCACACAAAACGCTGGAACAATTCAGCAGGCCAGGCAGCATCTGTGGAAAATAAGT
The DNA here is from genome assembly GCF_963921235.1 of Mobula hypostoma. Lineage (NCBI taxonomy): Eukaryota > Metazoa > Chordata > Chondrichthyes > Myliobatiformes > Myliobatidae > Mobula > Mobula hypostoma. The sequence goes on along the minus strand of NC_086127.1, from coordinate 4,225,700 downwards.
AAACAGTCGACGTTTCGGGGCCGAGACTCTTCAGCAGGACTGGAAAGGAAGGGAAGAAGTCAGGGTAGGAATATGGGGGGGAGGGGATGAATAAGTTCAAGGCGAAACCTGGAAGTGTGGGGATGAGGTAAAGAGCTGGGAAGTTGGTTGGAGAAAGAAATATAGATCTGGAAGAAGGGGAATCTGATAGGAGTGGACAGAAGACCATGGAAGGAAGCGGGGCGGGGGGGAGCAACGGAGGGAAGTGATGGGCAGGTAAGGAAATGAGGTGAGAGAGGGAAACAGGAATGGGAATGGTTAAGGAGGGTGAGGGAAATAACTCTCTTATGTAAGGATTTTGCTTCATAGGATTTTCTATTGGAAGTGTCTATCTTTCGTTGTAATTGTAAATTTAAGTCTCCCCCACATATCAGGAGACCTTCTGTTTCCGTTACCATAATATTAGTAATTTTCTGCAAGAAACTAATATCACTTCCTTGGGGTGCGTATATATTGAATAGAGTAACTGAATTTCCATCTATATTCCCCCTCACCAGAATATATCTGCCGCCCTTATCTCCCATATAGAATACTTTCTCAAAATTTAGCTTGCTTGAGATAAGAATAGCAACTCGTCTCCTATGCCCCGATTTATATGAGGAGAAAAACGAATTAGTGAAGCCCATTCTCTTTGGTTTTCCATGTTCGTTATCACTTAAGTGATTTTTCTGTAATTGTCACCATTTCCTGTAAAATAGAATTTTACAACGTTTGGTTGGATTTAACAGCCCACTGACAATAACAGAAATGAATTTTATTTCGTCCTTAGCCGTGTGTATTTATCTATCAATATATCATTGAAATTAGCAGAATCAAACTTTTTCGATCTACTCCCTGAACAAATTCGAACCAAGAAACGTGAATAATAAAAACAAAGCAACGGAAGTGTGATTCCAAGGCTGAGCTCTCTACTGGATGACCCTGGGTTGAGCTAGAGGAAACGTCTAGCCGTGGGCTACGCTCCTCTACCTTCTTCCCTGTGAGTTGGGGGAAAGCCCCATTACACTACTCATAAAAGTAAGTTAATAAGGCTATGTTCATTACACAGAAAAGTTTTCCCTGTGTATTCCTCCCATATATATATTCTCATTCAGGTGGGGAAAAAGGAGTGAATGAATGAATTTTAAAAATTGAGTATTATGAAATCCACGTTATGATAAGTGTTTCTTGAAATGCGTAGAACTCCGTCTATTTTTGCTTCCGTTTATCCTATCAACACTTTTAAATTTAGCCGAACCTTATGGCTCTTCCGGAGGGGGTGAGGGCTGTCCTCAGAAAACTCACAGACTCTTCTTGATATTGTCTCGCACCTCCTCCCGTCCCCTGCTTCCTCGGTATTCTTACTATTTCCCAAGCAGATCGGGATAACTACTCAGCCAGGCTTTCCCTCGGTTTGATCACGCTGACGGTCAGCCGTCTGATCCTCATGTCTGTCGTCTGATACAGTTCCATACCATTCTCATAAAACACGCGCAGTTTCGCAGGGTACGGAGTTTGGAATCTAATCTTTCTGAAGCACTAAACCTCTAATCCTTTATGTTTTTGTGCTGTTTGTTCATATATAATTTAACTCGTTTCACCCCACTGCCGCCGAGAAACACCAAAGTTCACCTGAGATAAAACACTGAGAAGAAACCGGAACCTGATTCTACTGAAGTCTCACAGAAGAAGAAGACATCCCGGGTCACAGATCGGAGTGTTGTCTGCGTGGAGCCTTGGTTTAATGAGTCGCCTGTAAACTACGGGTGTTCTTCGTTACCTGAACCCTGCTCCCGCGTCCGGTTTCACCTATCACCTGTCACCTTGTATTTTTTCCTCCCCTCCCCCTCCCCACCCCCCAACTTCTTACTCTGAATTCTCGGCATCCTTCCCAGTCCTGATGAAGCGTCTCTGCCCGAAACGTCGACTGTTTACTCTATTCCATACATACTGTCTGGCCTGCTGAATTCCTCCAGCAAAGTCCTGACGAAGGGTCTCGGCCTGAAACGTCGACTGCGCCTCTTCCTATAAATGCTGCCTGGCCTGCAGCGTTCACCAGCAACTTTGATGTGTGTTGCTTGAATTTCCAGCATCTGCAGAATTCCTGTTGTTCACCTATCACCTGTCACCTTGTATTACTTCCTCTCCTCCCCCTCCCCCACCTTATTATTCTGAATTCTCCCCATCTTTTCTGGTTCTGATGAAGTGTCTCGGCCAGAAACGTCGACTATTTACTCTTTTCCATACCTGCTGCCCGGCCTGCTGAGTTCCTCCAGCATTTTATGTGTGTATATGTTGCGTCTTCTTTCACTCTGTCTATCACCCTCGTAATTATATATACCTCTGGCAGGTCACCGTCCCCCTCAAACCTCCTACGTTCAAAAGAATTAAAAGTTAAAGTCCTGATAAAAGTTCCCGGCCAGAAACGTCGACTGCTTACTCTTTTCCATAGATGCTGCCCGGCCTGCTGAATTCCTCCAGCATTTCGTGTGTGTCGCTGTTTCCTTGCTGGAAATTTCAGACATCCTACAGAGCCCGGATCGCTCAGTCGGTAGAGCATCAGACTTTTAATCTGAGGGTCCAGGGTTCAAGTCCCTGTTCGGGCGATGCATCAAGAGTTCAAAGTAAACATATTGGGTCGCCCAGCGATTAGCCGACACGCGTTATATTGCCAGCGATACGCTCCTCTGGTGAAGATTCACAGGAGCCTGAAGTTAGAAACCCACAGTCTACCCACAGATTAGTTCAGGTACCTCGGAGGCGTAGCCCGAAGCGCAACGATATTACAGTTTGTGCGGGGGGCCGGTGAGGGATTCGGAGTTCAATCCGGCCTCCTCTGTAAAACGTCCGTGCGTCGGCCCCGTAGAGTGCGTGCTTTATCCCCGAGTGCCCCGGTTTCCTCCCGCAGTCCATGAGGGTAGTTTAACTGGACATTATAAATGTCCCTTTTTTTGCAAGGAGCTGGCCTTAGATCGGTGATGTTACAGCTTGCTGAGACAGAGCTGCTGAAAGGACCGGTAGAGTCTAATCCGCGGTGTGTCGATTCACAAATAAAGAAAAGAAAGAAAGTAAATCTCCACCTCAGGGCATTGATGGAGTCAGAGGCGCGTCCTCCTCCTCGTTCCCTGAAGCTGATGAGCAGCTCCTTCCGGACGCGGTGGGAAAGGCGGGAGTGTGACGTCACCCCGCAGACTCTCCCGGTAGTCTTCTGCAGGATCCTTGTTGACTTTGAAGAATTAGAGAGCGCAGCGACAGGCCCGGCAGCTCATCGGACCCTTTCCGACCTTCAAACATTTCAGTGCATAACGCTATCACGCGGAACACGGGTATGCAAACCATGTTTTTCACTGTAGCTCGACACGTGTGTTAATAATGAGCCAACATGGCAATTTACCACGCACAGAAAACACGCCCGAAGTTTGAGCGGGCGGGGGTTAGTCAGACAGCAGAGGGCACGTTGGCAGCCGGTGACCCGGAGCCTGGATACACCAGTCTGCAGAGCTTCAAACTTTCAACCTCAGGGTCCACAATTCAAATCCCTGTTTAGGCGCTGAATTCACATCGCACTTGGAGTAACGCCCGAAGATTTCAAGTCCGTGCCTGACGGCCGGGAAGGACAAGCAGGGCGCTTTCTTAAATGTCTGACACCCAGTAGCCGTCCTGCAGAGCGGTGCCAGGAGGAGAGAGAGTCGGTCGGACGTTGTCGAGGCGATCGCTGTTCTGTCGGTGTCAGGCGGAGGGATGAGCCGGTTGTTGACGTCACGGACCGTGGCGGAGCACGCGCTCCTGTCTGCAGCAGCGGTGTTCAGGTGTGGATGGCTGAGGTTCCCCGGTGTAAATATCACCCACAATTTCCCCCGATCCTGCTGCGGCGAGGAAAGTGCACGGGAAGCTCTAATTCCTCAGATGCCGAAAGAAACTCTGCATGTGTATGGAACCGGAGGAGATAGCAGAGGTACTTAATGAGTACTTTGCTCCAGTATTCACAACGGAAAAGATTCTTGGCGATTCTAGGGATGACTTGCACGGACTGGAAATACTTGAACATGTAGATATTAAAAAAGAGAAAGGGCCGGAGATTTTGGAAAGCATCAAAGTCGGATAAGTCACCGGAACCGGATGAAATGTACCCCAGGCTATTGTGGGAGGCGAGGGGTGAGATGGCTGGCTCCTGGCAATGATATTTGTATCACCAATAGAGACGAGAAAATTTCCGGAGGATTGGAGGTTTGCGGATGTTGTTTCTTTATTCAAGAAAGGGAGTAGAGATAGCCCAGGAAATTATAGACCATGAGTCTTACCTCAGTGGTTGGTAAGTTGCTGGATAAGATCCTGAGAGGCAAGGTTTATGAACATTTGGAGAAGTATAATATAATTAGGTATAGCCAACATGGCTTTATGAAAGGTTGTGCCTCAGCCCAATGATTTTTTTGAGCATGTGACTAAACACAGTGATGAATGTAGAGCAGTAGATATAGTTTGTGTGGATTTCAGCAAGGCATTTGACCACGTACCCCATGCAAGGCTTATTAAGAAAGTAAGGAGGAATGGGATGCAAGGGGACATTGCTTTGTGGATCCAGAACTGGCTTGCCCACAGAAGGCAAAGAGCGGTTGTAGACGGGACATATTCTGCAAGGAAGTGGGTGACCAGTGGCGTATCTCAGGGATCTGTTCAGGGACCCCTTCTCTTCGTGATGTTCATAAATGACCTGGATGAGGAAGTGGAGGGTTGGGTTAGTAAATTTTCTGATGACACCAAGGGCGTAAGTGTTGTGGATAGTGTGGAGGGCTGTCAGAGGTTACAGCGGGACACTGATACGATGTAAAACTGGGCTGAGAAGCGGCAGATGGAGTTCCACCCAGATACGTGTAAGCTGGTTCATTTTCTGGAAGCCCGGATAGCTCAGTCGGTAGAGCATCAGACTTTTAATCTGAGGGTCCAGGGTTCAAGTCCCTGTTCGGGCGCTAAATTTATGTTTAAAATCCAACTGCATCGGAAAACGAGTCAGCAACTTGTCACTGAGACCTCCATGTGCTGTCAGATGTCAAGGGTGTGGTAGGAGGTCAGGGGTCACTGACCGTGTTCATGTTTCAGGGTGTTGAAGGGTAAAAGTTCATATACAGGAGAGACGGGGCTGCGGGGGAAGAGGGGGAGAGAGTGAAAGAGACGCAGACAGAGAGAGAGAGAGAGAGAGAGAGAGAGAGAGAGAGAGAGAGAGAGAGAGATAGAGGGAGGGAGAGCGAGCGTGAGGGAGAGAGGGGGGGGAGAGAGGGGTGCAGATAGATGGGAGACAGGGTGGGCAGAGCGGGAAAGCGGGGAAAGCGGGGAACGACAGGAATTGGTGGGACAGAGGGGAGTGGCTGAAGGGAGAGGAGTGAGTGAGAATAGTGGATGGGGGCACAAAGAGGGAGTGTGGAAGGAGGAGGGAGAAGAGGAGCAAAGAACAAAGACGAAGGACATGGTGGTTCAGAGTGTGGGGAAAGGGAGAGAGACGGGAGAAAGGGATGGGAGAGGGTGAGAGGAAATACGACCTGAGTTAGGAGTAAAGATTGAGTGGGTATGGTCTGTCCTCTTTCTAACATAGAAGACTGAGAGGAGATTTGATAGAGATATACAAAATTATGAGGGGTATAGGAGCAGGCTTTTTCCACTGGCGCTGGATGGGAAACAACCAGAGGTCATGGGTTGAAGGTGAAAGGTGAAAAGTTTAAGGGGAACATGAGGGGAAACTCCTTCACTCAGAGGGTCGTGAGACTGTGCAGTGAGCTTCCGGCACAATTGATTCATCCGAGATCGATTTCAGCGTTCAAAGAGAAATTCAGATTGTTTCATGGAAAGTTGGGATGCGAAGGGCTGTGGTCCAGGTGCGGGAAGTTTGGAATAGGCAGTTTAAATGGTCTCGGCATGGGCTAGATGGGCCGAATGGCCCGTCTCTCTCCTGTTTTTCTGTATGACTCTATAACTCCAGTCATTGCCGTTCTGCCGTCATTCCTGAGTGTGTCCCTTTCCCATCAACATCTCCCAGTTCTTTTCTCATGCCTGTTCCTCCGCTGTAATATTAATACATCTGACCAGCGCATTGCCCTTTTGACGTGTATTTGCTTTCTCTCTTATCGATTTGTAGCCCACGTCTTTGCTACTGTTCAGAGGCCTGTACATGGCTCCCGTCAGGGTCGATCTACACTTGCAGTTCCTTCGCCCTACCCACAAGGATTCTACGCCGTCCGATCTTGTCAGTTCCTTCTGAGGATTTGTTTTAATGTTTCTTTTTTTATTTGCCAACAGAGCCACGCCTCCTCCTCTGCGGACCTGCCCGTTCTTTCAATGCAATGTGTATCCTTGGAGCTTATGCTCCCAGCTGTAATCCTTTTTTCAGCTCGATCCTGTGATGCCCACGATGTCAACCAGGCCACTTTATCAATGCACTACAATTTCATCTCCCTTTTCCCGTATACTGACTGCATTCAACTGCAAACCCTTCAGTCCTGTATCCATCACTCTTTCCGATTTTGTTCCCCTTTGACATTGCAACTCAGCCTGTTGACTGCAATTTTGCCCCTATCATCACCCTGTCTTTGCTAGCATGCGTTTAGGGGTGGTGGACTCGGAGGGAGATTTGCGGTTTTTTTAACACAGCGAGTGATGAGTGTGAGGAATGGGGTGCCGGTGTATGTGGTGGAAGCGCATATGTTGTTGGTGCTTAATTTGTCACCCAGCTGAAATACTCCAGGACCTCCAGGACCGACCAGACGCAGACACAGACACTCGCCAGGGAAGTGTTTCAAAGTTCAAAATAAATTTATTACCACGGCATGCATACGTCACCAATTGCTACCCGGCAATTCGCCTTCCTTCAGAAAAAATGTTCATGTAGAAAAAAAAATCTATTCTTAACAAAGACTGGCGAGCATTGAATATTCAGAACAGGACAAATCGTGTGAAAAAAGTAAATAAATAAATCCGAGAACAGAAGTTTGTAGAGCTCTTCAAGGTGAGTGGATGTAGTCAGTTCCGGGTTGAGGTGAGTGTGGTTGAATGCTGGAGCGCTGGATGGTTGTCCGGTCACGTGGTGTTCCTGAACATGCTGGCGTGGGACCTGAGGCTACTGTCGCTCCGAGCCTATGGGAGTAGCGAGAGGATAGAGAGCGGCCCGGATGGTGGGGACCCTTGATAATGGGGAAATTATTTCCTGCGGCACCACTCCTTCTAGTTGTGCTCAATGGTAGGGAGGGTTTTCCCCCTGTGTAAAAAATTCGGCTGTAGATTATGCCGTCCTGAGCATCGGTGTTTCGATCTTACGATGCATGAGAAACGGAAGCAGCGTGGTCTCAAGTCCCCAACCCCCGCGCAACATTCTGACACATGGCGTCCAGGCAATTGTGTACAAAGTTGTTCAAATAAACGTGAGAGAGAGAGAGAGAGAGAGACAGAGAAACATCAAAGGGGACCGAGAGACAGATACGTGTTCGAATTCCCCTGGATAAGGTTCAACTGGGGGTGGGGGCACAGAATAATTTTATTGTGGGCACTATCTGTCTCTAGTTGCTTCTCGATTCTATGGATGGGCCGTGCGACGTCCCCGGGCACGGTAAGCGGACACGCCCTCCCCGTAGCACCGCGACCACAACGACCCACAATTCTTCACGAGTCGCCGAACCGATGATTTAGAGAGGCGTCACGTGACGTCACGGCGCTTATATTCTCCGCCACCACGGGAGCTGGGGAGAGAATTTCCCGGCCATCCGACACAGGGATGGGGAGTGGTTCCTTTCGTTAGAGGGTGGCGAATATATGGATCTCAATGCCACTGGTGACTGTGGAGCCCGAGTCATTTGGGTCTGTCGAGAGCGGAGGCTGCCAGACTCTGGACTAGTCGGGACGTCGAAGGTCACGGGGGTGGGGGGAAGGCAGGAGAATGAGGTGAGAGGGATAATAATCCAGCCGTGTTGTAACAGCAGTGCAAACTCGATGGACTGAATGGCCAAATTATTCTCCAACAGTATGTCCTAAGCCCTTATGATCTGTACACCAGTGTGGCCACTCTCAAGGATCTATGGATGAGCACCGCCCCCCGCCCCCCGCCTGTCGCCCCAGGCAATGTCCATCTGTTTATCAGCGGTCCCAGCGTCCTTCCCCAGAGCATGGACATCACCGCACAGGAATGACCATTTCTAGCCACGGCGATCTGGTGCCAAAATAGTAAATCTAGTCGTTGATCGCCTGTGTCAGCTAACCTCTGCTGCCTGCTCGATGCTCTTAGCCCTCCATTCCCTGCACGTTCATGTCCCCGTCTCAGAGCCCCTTGCGATACGTTTGCCTCTCCCACCACTGCTAACGCAATGCAGGCACAACTCTCCGGGCAGAAAACTTGTCACAATCATCTCCTTTGAACTTGCGCCCTTCTCACCTGGAATGTCTACCCTCCAGTCATATCCTGGAGGGAAAGGATATCAATCTATTCCATCAACACCTCTCAGACTCCCCAGAGTTACACACAGACACACACACACACACACACACACACACACACACACACACACACACACACTCACTCCAAGGACCAGTGAAATCAAACTGAGCATGTCCTCATCCTACAGGAGGCCCACCGGCCTCTCGTGATTTCGGAAGCACTACCTGCCTCAGTCAGCCTGAGAGCCGTGTCGGCTGTAATCGGGGCCTTGCGCGCTGCCTCCCGGACCCGGTCGCCCAGGCCCACGGTTAGAGCCAGGACTGAGAGTCGTCCGGCGGTCCTCCGGCTTCCGGCTTTCGGCTCAAGAGTTAAAACTGACTGCTGAAACAAAACTGGTCGGTTTCAATAGGTGCATTCAAAGTCAGAGAAATGTGGACAATGCACATCCTTAAATTCTTTTTCTTCACAAACATCCTCGAAAACAGGGGAGTGTCCCAAAGAATGCATAACGTCAGAATCACAAAGCAGACCCTTCCCTCCAATCTCCCCCTCCCGCCGATAAGCAGCAGCAAAGCAGCGAAACCCTCCACTCCCCACCAGAAAAAAACATCTGCACCCTTCACCGAGCACTCGAGCGTGCAGTGAAGCATCAATAAAGACACGGACTTACAGTACCCCAAAGACGACTCGTTCATCCGGTTACAGAAACAACGTGATGAACCCTTCTACACCTGCGGTGTTCCTGGGTTTCCATCCGGGTCTTTCAAGGCGAGCAAGGATAGACCAAGATGGAAGCCCTTCCTTGCTGCCTTAAACGCCAGTGGCGTAACGGGTACTGAGTGCAGCTTAGCCTCTCTAATCTTAGCTGCATCCGGTAAAACCCTCTCAAAGGCCTTCACATCCTTCCAGCAAAGAGGCTAAACCTAATTAGCAATGCTTCCGAATTAGAGGTTTATAGGCGAGCAAACGCTCCCCTTGCGTTAACCCTTTCCGTGCCGGCGGATCATTCTTCTGGACCCTCTCCACTGTCAGTACCTCCATTCCTAGAGAACCAGGACCGGGTCCTGCTCTGAAGTCCAATGGTCTTAAGGAAATCTCCCACCCCTGAGCGTGGCGACTGATAACTTGCTACGTCCGTGAGGTCCGGAGCTGGTGAGTTCCCTCCCGTTCCTATCACCCTGTGACCGGGTTCGGACATGGACCAAGTGCGGAGTGAGAGAGACACTGAAGCGGGTCGATATTTCACAGGCTTTAGTGCGAAGAGTGTTAAAGGGAAAACAAAACAATAAACGCTCGGCCAAACAGGGCCGTTAACTAAAACTTTCAATTGGAGAATGAAGTAGGGAACCCCAACAGAGACAGAAACCGGGGAATCCTGAGGGGCCTGACAGCCCCAGCAGAGACTGAGACCGGGGTATCCTGAGCGGCCTGGGAACCCCAACAGACTGAGAGAGCGGGGAATCCCGGGGGGCCTGGGAACCCCAACAGAGACAGAGACCGGAGATCCGAAGCGGCCTGGGAACCCCAACGGAGAGAGAGACCGGGGAATCCTGAGCGGCCTGTGAACGCCAACAGACAGATCAAGAAACCTCGGGTGGGGCCCAGATGGAGGCTTGGGAGTCCAAGTGCGGGAGAACATTGAAAAAAATCCTAAACACATTAAGCTTTGGAATCGATCGGAGAAAGAAAACCCTGGGAACATAGAGTTCTTGGGAAAACTTGAAACCATGAAACTTAAAACCTAGCGAAGGAACCTTTTCAAATCTTGTTCACAGTCTTTTATTTTTCACAATTTTTTTCCAGAGACAATCAGGATATACACTCTGTTTTACAGATCAAAGCAGCATGGGGGAGTGGGGGGGGGGGGAGGTTTCTTTCATCGCTAAGCTCGCCGGTTCTCTGCAGATCTGTTTCATTTGCTGCATGAAAGATCAATTTTCCCAGTCTGTACCATGATTTTCACCAAGGGGTTAAAAATACCCTTGATAGGGCTAAGAGACATCAGTTTCCTCGCTGGTCACTTGGGCATTTCACATTGCCAGAGGCCTGCAGCTGTCTCCAGTAGTCCCCTTGCTCAGTCGGTGTGACCTGGTGTGAGGTGACTAGCTGCCGGTAGGAGCAGATGGAGAACGGTACCCTGTAGTTGTGGAAGACGGGGCGGTCGTGTATGTCCAGCGGCTTCACCTTTAGCTCGGCCAGGCACAGCCCTACGTAGACGTCCTCCAGTTTAAAGAGGGGCACTGCCCGGGAGGTGTTCCACACGCGGCAGGCCAGGTCGGTGGAGAGCACGTATCCGGTGCCGGAACAGAAGGGTGGGTACATTTGCATCGAGTACTCCGCCGGACTCACGTACCACTTTGAGAATATGTTGCGGATGGGCCACGAATGGTCCATAATGAACCCGGTGAAGAGGTTACGCCGGCGGGGCTCCCGGGACAGGAGCTCCAGCAGATAGTCGGTGTTGACGAACATGTCGGTATCGGTCTTCATCACGAACGTGGCGGAGGGGCAGGAGTTACAGAGCCACTGGAGGCCCAGGAGGACCTTGCAGGTCAGGTTGTAGTAGGTGTCGTCGAAATCTCCCTGGATGATGTCACCGTACACCTCGCCCTCCCGCCGGATGCTCTCCTGCCTCTCTCGCCCGCGCCCCAGAAGGAAGTAGGTGACCGACCTGCCTGTCCCCGCCGTCCGCCGCTCGCTCCCCCAGGTCCGGCGGATAACCGAGCGCTCCTGGAACTGCTCCGGGGAGCTGGTGACCAACAGGACGAGGAACGGGCTGTCGCGGTCGCAGCGGCTGTCGGGCTGCATCAGAATGTCTGTGGCGTTGAACCGCGAGGGGCAGAGGGCCGACGAGTCCCCGTTCATCCAGACCAGCGTCAGCTTTATCAGGCAAGGGGTCACCAGCAGGGGGATGAGCACCTTCAGATAACGCTTGCCACAGAGCGGTCTCCGATACATCGTTCCCTGCGCCGATCAGATCTGCTGGAACACAAGGAAATACAGTCAGTGGCCACTCTGTTAGGTACCCCGCTAAACATGCTGGTTAATGCAAACACCCAATCAGCAGCTACTCCTGGGTAAAAGCATGCAGGCATAGTCGAGGCGGGGCGGGTGTTCAGAACAAAGATTAGAAGGGGGAAGAAATGTGATCTAAGTGGTTTCGACTGGGACGTTGGTTTAGTGCCAGGCGCCGTGAGTTGTGTATAATGTACATAGAGAGCGAGAGGGAGAGAAAGTGAGATAGAGGGAGGAAGGGAGAGAGAGAGCGCGAGAGGGAGGAAGGGCATAGAGAGCGCCGGAGGGAGAGAGAAAGACAGACATACAGAGAGACAGACTGACAGACAGACAGAGGTGGAGGGCGGAGGGACTCTTCTGAGTTTTACTGTTCTCTTTCAAAGGGCTCCATTCATGAGTTCCCAAGCTGGAGAATTCCGGGTCTGGATCTACTGGACAGGATTCCGTGGCCAAAGAAAGTGGTGGAAGGAAGCAGGAATGTGGCTTCGGTATCAAAGGTTGGATTTGTCTCTCGCCAAGTTCCTGGATGGCACCGGCAAGCCGTTGATCGCGTTTTCCACTGCGGGATAGCCAACGTCCTCCTGTTCAGTCTACTGGTAAATCTTCACCGGACCTCAACGTTTCTTTGTGTAAATTAGAGCCAGAGAGAGAGAGGGAGAGAGAGAGAGAAAGAGAGAGAAGAGAGAGAGAGAGAGAGAGAGAGAGAGACAGAGAGAGAGAGAGAGAGAGAGAGAGAGAGACTCCCTGCAATTTCTGTCATAGCCCGACACTCACCTGTCCCATTCCTCAGCCCAGAGTGGTTCGATGTGTTCTGCGAGGGGCAGAGATCAGTGAAGTTCTCGTCCTTCTTCAGTACAAAGACGAGCGAGGGCCAGCCGACTATCACGCCCGCGAAGCCAAGGCACTCTATCACCACAGTGACACAGGTACAGGACAGCTGAATCTTCTTGCCGAAGCGACCCAGTGACGCAACCCGCAGCACTCGCTCGGCGGTCCAACAGAGCGAAGCTCTCTCAGCTCCGGCCACCCGACAGTGCAGGACGCCCTCAGCACTGTCCTTCTTCGTGAGGTTTACCCCCGGTCGCAGATTCCTGGTGCTGCTGCTTTCCCTCTGTGCTCACCTTCTGTTCTGTCGAGCAACTAAATCGCATAGGAGGAGGAAATGCAATTAAAATTTAGCCGTCATCAAGCAAAAATGCTGCCGTCCTGGTTTTCCGTTTCAATCGTACAGATTAGTGCCAAGCCTGGGCGTTAAGGGATGTTGAACATTGGCTTTGTGTGACATGGAGGCGCATGGAATAATTTACATCGCAGGGTGAGGCATTGAAGAAAATAATTCCGTTGCAATATTGACACAGATTTCGGAGCATTATTCGTTTTATTTATAGCCAATCTTTTGGTGGAATATGGTTGCGCTGCCGTCAACGCAAAGCAAGTTCATCACGATTGGAGGACCCCAGTGACGGAAAGAGATTTCATTGGTGGGGCTTCACATCCCTGCGGCCAGTGAGGTCGAGGGGCGACAGGATAGAGACATGGAAAGGGCAAAGAGGACAGATGACTGTCACGTGGCACAGGTATCAAAAGCAAACGGTGATCACGTGTTGCAGGTGACAAGGAAATGTAAAGGGGCACAGAGGAGCCCGTGAGATTCTGCAGATTCTGGACATCGGGAGTAAGACACACACGTGCAGACACGAAGCTGGAGAAATTTCGCGTGTCAGGCAACATTTATGGAGAGGGCTGGACTCGGGGTTACGGGACGAGACCCTTCATGAGGAATGGAACGGGAGTAGGATGAAGCCAGAATGTGGGGAAGATCAGGAGTACAAGTTGGACGGAGAAAGGCGAAACGGGTTGTAGGTGAGGATGTAGTCAGAGGCACGGGGTTGACAAATGAAAAATGTTAAGGGCTGACGGAAAGGGAATCGGCTCGGAGACGAAAGTGGACCGTGGGAGATGGGGAATGAGGATAGTCATCAGAGGGCAGTTGAGGACAACTGAAGGGGGAACCGCAGAGACGGCATGGGGAATGCAGAAGGTGACAAGGAGGTGGGGCTGACAAAGAAACTGCCGGACGTTAGAGAAATCGGAGTTCATGGCCTCAGGAGGTTGAATCAGAGATATACACCAATCTGATAGTCACTTGACACGGCAATACACACGGGAGTTCAACGTCCAAATACGATGAATTTGGGTAATTGCAGCTGGGAACAGGACTGGCAGGATCCAGACGCCAACCAATCACAAACACTTATCTATCCAAACTGAAGAGCATCGAGGCACAAGGAAAACCAGGGAGGAATGAAGACAGTCGAGGATATCTTGCAAGAAGTGAAAGAAAGTGGCCGCCGATGATTTCCCTCACAGTGGCACACGGACCACGGAGCAGGAACCCCAGAGATCAAACTACCATAATCAGAGGAACGATGAAGGACAAAATAGCTCCCGTGGAGACCATATTGCACATGGGAAAGTACACTATCCCCAATATTACCCGAGACTTGCAGAACAGAGCAGAAAGTACAGAGAAAATACACGAGCTGGCACTTTATCCATGATGTCTACGCCGAGCATGACGCCAAACGAAAACACACCTTGCACTCGGACACTATTCGTATCACTCCATTCCTTTTCCATTCTGCAGTCTGTCCGAATGTCCATCAAACGCCGCTAGTGATTTCGTTTCCACCAGCGACAGTAACAGAGCGATCCGTGCTCCCGGCTCTCACTGCACATCTCCTTTAGTATCCGATATTTCAAACCCGGGAAAGGATTCTGCCTGCCCATGCTATCTATGCATCTATGCCCACTTTCCCAAACTTCTGCTTCTCTCTGGGCCTTCTTTCACGCCATTATATATCAACTCTATAGACTGCTGTGTGTGAAAATCCAGGGCAATCAGCAGTTCCTGGGATGCACAGACAACAACCAGCAATCCTTCCAGTGTCAAATTCATTTGAGATCACGTTCCTTCCCTCCTTCAGATATTTCGTCTCCACGATAACTGAACCTATTCCCCACGTCTGCGTGATTTTCTATGCACTGAGTTGCTGCCACATAATTGAATGTTATTGGCCTTTACAGGAAGCTCCTCCCGCTGCGTGCCCGTGACAGCACACCACTCCCTTCTGATCAATCCATCCTCAGCCCGGACAGCAGGCATCAACGCCCCTCCGACAGTTGGCCGCATTGACCTTTCTGATCCCCTGTCAAAGTCAAGTTCAAAATCAAAGTCGATTTAGATTATTAGCCATTATCTAATTACGTGTATGTTACACAGAGACAATGATGACCAATTGATTTCGGGTATTGTAAAGGAAAATAAAGAAATAGAACAGAATTCATTAAAAACACACGAGACGTGAACAAGACTGAGAAATGGCCACTGTTGAAAAGTAGGAAAATTGTTCAAATAATAAGAAATAAATATTGAAGAAATGAATACCTACATATGGCATGTACATGAATGCTTAACAGTTGGAGAGGTGTTGTTTTCATGAAATTCTGCACCTTTTTGCTCCAAACATACCTTTGCTCATTGTGGCCAAAAAGTTCTATTCAAAAGGTTCAAAGAAACGACTAAACAAGCCTGATTCATTTTGGAAAAAGGTCCTGTGGACTGATGAAGTTAAAATAGAACTTTCCAACTGTTAAACCCGGGGCTGGATCAATCATGCTTTGGGCTTGTGTTGCAGCCAGTGGCACGGGGAATAATTACTGGTAGAGGGAAGAATGAATTCAATTAAATACCAGCAAATTCTGGAAGAAAACATAAAAAAAAAGCCGAAGATAGTGGCTTCTGCAACAGGATAATGATCCAAAACACACCTCAAAATCAACAATGGACTACCTCTCGAGGAGCAAGCTAAAGGTTTGCCATGGCCCTCACAGTCCCCCGACCTAAACATCATCGACAATCTGTGGATAGAACTCAAAAAAGCAGTGCATGCAAGACCACCCAAGAATCTCACAGAACTAGAAGCCTTTTGCAAGGAAGAATGGGCGAAGATCCCCCAAAGAACATTTGGAAGAATCTTAGCTGGCTACAAAGGCGTTTACAAGCTGATACTTGCCAAAGGAGATGTTACTAAGAACCAGCCATGCAGGGTGCCCAAACTTTTGCTTCGGGCCCTTTTACAATTTTGCTATTTTGAAACTGTCAAAGCTGGAATAAAAAAAAACAAATTCTCGCTTAAAACATTAAAGAAATGTGTGATTTTAACTTAATGCTTTTCGGAAATCAGTTGATCT